>NW_011887838.1:232982-292438 GCF_000806365.1 Fopius arisanus
CCCGCACGTTATCATCCCAAAGCTCAACCAGGCTTGAGCCAGCCTTGGATGCCAATCTCGGGCCTTGTTTAGCCGGGGTTGGGCCGCCCATCACCTAAGCTTGGGCCAATTGTCAATTCCTGCCTGGGATGGGATGTTTCAGGTTCGATAACCATTTTCAAAGTCTTCATCAATCATTACATAGTCATCATAACCCGAACGGATCTAAAATACGTATAACAAAACAGATTTTTCAATCACGAATCTTATAACACCTCACCTCACCCCACCTCAGCCCGCCACCGCCAACCTGACTGAAATACAATAAATGGCATACCTCCGGCGCCCTCCTGCAGCTATTCAATTTTAATTATATTGAATATTG
This sequence comes from Fopius arisanus, assembly GCF_000806365.1. Lineage (NCBI taxonomy): Eukaryota > Metazoa > Arthropoda > Insecta > Hymenoptera > Braconidae > Fopius > Fopius arisanus. The sequence continues at coordinate 233,347 of NW_011887838.1, forward strand.
TTCACTTCCTCATTGGGTCAGCTGCAAAAAGTGGGGAGAGGGAAGGGTTGAGGCATTCCTGAAGCAACTACGAGATCTGCTCAGGATTACCTTACAATGCGCAATGATATCTACCTATTCGCCAATCTACATTCTCAGAAGCTCATCCACTTTTGTGAATAATAAGAGACTAACCTTGAGTAAATCACAGAAATCAATATTTCAATGATAATTATTTGTGGTGGAGCTATATTTACCATATTAACTATGAAGTGTCGCCTCTACTTGTCTGTCACGGTTAATCGTTGATACTTTTACTGTGACTGCAAGAATCGAGAATCATCGTTAATCGGCATACAAAGCAAAATCATGTACCAGGTGAAAGCAAATATGATGTCTTCGGTAAACGGAGCTTACAAGACTTGGCAGGCGTTAAGACACACACTACTATCATCGGTCTTCTCTCTTTCCGCTTGTCTGACGGGTACTCGTAAAAATAGGCCTTTTGCAGTTTCCCTGTCGGCTATATTTATACACCCCTCGTGTTTGTAACGTAGTAAACAAATTTCCAGGGCAAAAACAGTCTTGTGTTACGTAGACTCGCCGAATTTCTTGCTTTTTTTATTCTAACGAGAATTAGCATTTTGTAAAATCACTTCTAATTTTTTGCCACCGAGTGGCGTGGTGACAATTCTGATTAATGTGAAGGAAGTATAAATATTGCGGTTTTCAGTCAATCCAGTGAGAGAAACGTGTAGAACTGACTGATTATACAAATGAACTTACAAGTTTATCGCATCTCAGTCGTATCAACAGCTTAGTTCCAGATTGCTGCCGAAAGAAACTAACGATTGAACAATGATTTTCATTGTGAATATATTGACGATAATCTTTATATTATATACACCTTGACTAATTTAATAGAATAAATATTAGCAGGCATGCTTCTATGCAATACAGAACACAAAATATGGATAATGAAAATATTCACCCGTTTCATTCGCTAATTATGTAGCATTCCTTTATTATGGAAAAGCAAGATAAGTGGCGAATTTTTCACGTGATCAATTAAAGACTAAAGTGGTAAGCTGGTTCTGCTTTTCGAGATTACAAATTCATTGAGTATTTACTGTCATGAATCGACGACCAATGTTAGTGCTGCAGTTAGTGTGAGTTGAAAAGTTCGCTTGATTATTAGTATTAATGGAATGAATGATTTACTATTGGTAATCAAATGGACTGCAAGGACTACGTTTTGCAGTAGGGACTGTAGTGTCCAGTACCACGACAGTAGCCATGTCAATGTTATCATTGCAGTCTTATCCCGAACAGCCGGAAGCCACTGATCGCACCCTTCAATGGGATCCCTTTGATTGCATTGGTAGGGAATAGTCATCCTTACTATAGTCGCATATTAGTTACTATAGACCAATGTAATTTGTACTGCTCTACATACTAAAAATAACCATGAAGGTCAAGCGGAAACATCATTTACCATTTGCATCATTCTTCGCATGGCATCAGTCGCACAAAATGGCTGCTAAGGGGTATAGGTTAAGGGGTTCATCGGGCGTGCAAGAATATCTTCACTGAGAAGACATCTGTATCTCCTGAATCCGGTGGCTGGGTCAGGTGGGATCTACAGAGTAGAAATTTAGGGCTAACCCAGTGCAGCCGTCGAAAGTGTCCAGAGAATACTAGAATACTACACGACTAGCTGCAACCTCCCAAATTATACAGTTAGGTTGGAGTCACATCGGCCTAACAAAAAATTTTTGCGGTGGGAAGAACTGCTAGATATCGAGGGGAGGTTTTGGAAATGGAAGAGAAGTTGATAAATGGAATCTGGCAGACATTGGGGAAAGTAAACTGCATAGAAGACGTAGAAAGGGTATCGAGAAATCCTAAGGACGAGGAAAATCGGAAAGCCACCTGGTCTGGCTGGGGACAGTCTGAGGGAGCAGAAACAGCAGAATTCTTCATATTGCAGAAACTATTCATTGCGGAGGCGAACTGCTATACGGATGAGAAGGGAAAGGAAGGAGAAGTGAAATATGAGGGAATACTTCGACTGAAAAGATCCTGATGTTCTGCATTTGTCAAGGACCAATAGCTGTACAGGTGTGGCAACGCTGGAAGGATGGAACGGCTTTCAGGACGACGCTTGCAGAATATGCAACATGAAACTGGAGTTCTTCGAGAACGTCTGATTCTGGGGAGAGCTTATCGGTCTCATTGATGAGAGCTATGGAGGAATAGCGCTGAGGGCTGTAATGCGGCTGCGCCTGGACCTTGAGACCAGGCAGGTGCATGAAAAAGAGAGATGAAGGGACAAGATGAACTATTTTGTTAGCTTTACTTTCTCACAATCATTTCCTTACATTTTATTTAGCCCTTTAAACCTATTAATGTAGACTATAAACATGACCGTAATTTAGGGTGATGCTGAGTGTTTAAACAAAAGGGAAGACATTGGAGGGTCGTCCGTAACAGTTCGGGACAAAGATGGGCTGTAAGTTTACCGTTGGGGGGATGTTGCAGAAGGAAATGAAGACTAGGAATACGGAAAAGGTAACTCGTATTCACCAGTACTGCCAATTAATTAAGAGCAACATCGGCACGCTGGTCGGATCTTCTACGGGGATTACTCGTCATTCTATCCTTTGCTTCAGGGCCTCTTCTCCAACTCTTTCATGGATTCTCCATTCAGTCGCTCCTCCCTTGGAGTCTTCTCTATTTGCCCACTTTATTTCTATTTTCACAAATGTCTGCTCTCCAGGACTGTCGAGACAAAAGGGGGAGAGGAGGAAAAACTTCGCTTCACAGCATTATGTTAACTATTTTGCAAAGATCTATGTACCCAGACTATGAGAATGGAACCATGCCACGCTCTACGCGTGTAAAAGGCTGAGCAGCTCTTTGGCTATACATGGCATTCAATAAATAGATAACTCTTTTTTCTTTTTGCTCCCGAAACGGGAGCATTGTAATCGTGCAGAAATAAGTTTTTATTTTTTTGTGTTGGATTAATCCATTATGGTCCAAAAAGTTCGAAAATGCAATTTTTAGACCCTGTCCGTACTTATGTATGTATGAGTGTATGTATGTGACAAACGTTTTGTTCCATTTTTAAAAATTTTTTTGAATTGCGCGCGACTTGATGCATACAATCAAGTAACTTTTTTTTTTTTAATGTAGTCAGTATCGAGCTCTATCCATCGACATTAATTCGAATTCGTTTCGATTGGTATAATTTTTTTTTTTTTAATTTTTCAATTTTTTTTTTGGAATTTCGGATTTTGACGATGATTGAAAAAAATTGGTTCGAATCAAATCCTGGATGGCTTGAAAAATTCACTCAAGTGTCTTTTGAACCGAGTTCGAAGATGAAAGTTATAGCGACAATAGTTGTTTATTTATTCATTTTTTTTAAATATTGAAATCTCTTTCATATCTCGGAATTTTATGCTCAATATGATTTCATGTAAAGTTTTTAACATCACTTTTTATACCAGCAATACCAACAGTACCTAGTCATGTGACATCTATTACCGACATTATAAATTCAAAATTTTATGTCATTTTTCTTGATAGTGAGTTTTGTGATGGTTTCTTTGCACTCGTTATGTTTGATTCATTTCATTGGGTATGCATAATTCTTCTACAACAATATCTCATCCAAATTTGAAAGTAATGTGAACAATGTTATACAGCCATTTAGTTTTAGAAATCAGTTCTAAGAACTCTTAGAAGGGAATTAATTATCATGACCAATATATATGGTAATGATAACAATGTAAATCTCTCTACCTAGAATAGAATAAATGTTGCAAGCGGTCATACTTTAGGTGGTACGGCAGCTGGCCTTATCGTCAACATGAAGGAAAAACACAAATTATGGGAAAAAGCCTCTCGGCATAAAAAGCTCAAATTTATTTGAATTGATACACTAATCAAAAAGAATCACGATAAATGGCGTATCCAAAATACACAAAATGTTGTTATACTATGTGACGAAGACGTGAACCCTGAATGATAAGTACAAGCACACATGAATAATACTTTCGATTTGCCTTCTCGGAGGTTGAAATTTCTGGTACGAATCATGGACCGCTAAACAGGCAATGTTTTTTTCTATGAATTCGTAGTTTCTTGATTCGAGTCTTGCTAATCATAATTGTATGAAGATGAGAGCTTGACTGTTGATTCAAAAGCAACGAGAGTTATCGTTATCCGTCAACATGAAAACCTGACTTTATCCGCCATAGTTGTTACCACGTGACAAGAATCCATTATTCCGTAATTGAATTGGAAACGTAAAATTACGTGATGGCTACAATTTGTCGATATGTTTCTTTCGATGAACATTCGCAACAATCAATTGAAAAGGAAAAGAAAAACGTATGTTAAATTCCTAAAAGAATACTTAAATGTTGCATGTTTTATTGAAGATTAAAACAGACGCGGAAATGACTATTATTCCGAATGGATGTAGAATTCCCAATCTCGATAAAAAATGAGAAAAAAAGCGAAAAATCAGTACATTGTTATATCAATTATATATTGCGAATAATGGTTCGGGAGCGAGTTGCTAATTCATTAGCAAAAAAAATTATATGATATCGAATACAACAGCATATCCTACTTGTTTTCCGCAAATACTGATGTGATTTCTTTTATGTTCATGGAAAACTCTTTTTTGATTCCAGTTTTTCAGGTTTGTAAACACTCAAAATTTTGACTGTTTTTTACTTGAATAAAAACTTGGTTAAACGTAAAAAAAGAATGCCCAGCGCGTAACTGAGAGATAGGGGTTCAAATCCTGGCAGGGTGTTGAGGAATTTCTTTCAGTCGGAGTTTTAATTTTTTGAGTTTCAGTGATTAATCCAGTATTTCATATGATTAGAGTTTTCTGTATCTTCAAAGAAGTTGAGTATGATTTTCGTGTGATGCGCTAATTGTGATGATTACGTTACTGTTTTAGACAATGATAGAGGATTATCCTCTTTCTAATTGCGACCTAAAAGGAGAATGCCAGGAGGGTGATTTTCTCCTGGAGGACTGGTGACTGGCCCAAATTTCAAAGGGCTAAATATAAATTCTCCACCATGCCTAGATAGTCCATTTAGCATTATATGGTGCTCACATTCACGTATTAATCCTATTTACAGCGTTTCTGGGTGATTTTTGTTGCGTGAGCGAAATATTCATCCATTGAAGTCGAAAATTCTAAAAATATAGTCTGTAATTTGTTACATTTCTATCTATTTTGCGCCAGCCGAATCTCACCAGGAGATTGGCTTTTGCCTCCATGTTTTACACTTCTTTGAGCGGGAGACTGAGGCATTGGCGATGCTCCCTTACGTTCGCTGTCTTGTTACTGCGGCCTGTTTCCATCATGGCTGTTGAAAGTCACCTCACTCAGCGAAGTGAAATGACTCACTCTTCTCATTTTTCATGACCTTAATCTATAATACTAACTATGATCTTTTGTATACTTCGAATGTTGTTAACTTCTCATCAGCAAAAAATTTTCTTTGTCCTGTTCTCTTATTTATTCAATATCATACATGGATATTTCTCAGTATATAAAAATATTACATAGATGACTATAATAACCCTTTTTTTCTTTTGTGTACCCTTGTAGGCCTTTACGATTTGTTCCCTTCCTATCCCTCAACCCCCTCCGGTGGTCTATTCTCCATACTTGGGAATGTAATCCGTGAACGAATATTTGGTATTTCCTTGAGAACGCTGATTCGTTAGACACTTCCTCATGCGAATGTGATTCGTAGACGAATCGGCAACATTCGTTCACGGATTTGTCGGTAGTCTTGCGATTCTCAGCTGCGAATCTTTAAGATACTTGGTATGAGAATAAGATTCGTGTGGGAAAATAAAATTATCGAACCAAAGATTTTTCCTCACGAATTTGAAATTCTTAAACGAATGTGATCAACGAATCATTCGTTCCTTCACCGATTACGTTCCATGTACGAAAGACATTTCCCATGCGTCGAGACTAGGCCCCCTGTATTTGCCGGATGAGATGGAAAAACCTCATTCGAGGTAAAAAACTTGCCATACCCATGTAGGATGGCCGGATTGGCCTGAGGATCGGGTCAAGCTCGGTGCCAATATTTCCGAAGCTCGGAAAAGAGACTGGCCCAATGCTCTATCGAGCCTTGGATGATAACTCCGGCCTGATTATCGGTGCCTTCATTGGCCCAATGATGGCAGCCGATTGACAGCCCAATCTTATTAATTTTACCCGAAAATATTAATAACATTTATTTTTTATTGAAATTTATCCTATTATCAATCTTTTGACGGCAATTGAAAGAAGCTAGTAATAAAAAAGAACAACCGACTAGACTGTAAATGCTCGGCATATGATTGGGTACCGAGGCACTCATTCAATTAATTAATAGAAAGTGAAAAAAGAAAATTTTCTCGTTTTTATGATTTATTAGTCATCCTTGACCACGGCGGCAACAATGTCAACCCCGAAAAAACCTAATCGACGAACTCCAATTTTGTACCTGACAAGACTCCAACCTACGATCTTTCGCACACTAGTCCTATGCCCTAACCACTAACCTAATACGGAACTCTTGTAGTAAAAGCATAAAAACGACTTCATAAATTTCAGTCAGTTATTTTTGCGCATTTCTGTCCTTCTTTGATCAATTGATAGAAAATTAATTATCACTCGATTACTGAGTATTTCTGTAATTTATCTAATTAAAAAATAATTGCAATGATAACAGCAATTATTACTTTTATCGCGAACGCCTCCTTTTCCGATTTTTTCATTTATTATTCACTCGGCCTCAATGAATGCTGATTCCGCTGAAATTTCAACAGATTTCATTCATTAATGTTAATTATAATGTGATTGTACTCAATAATTATTTGAAGTGATGGATATTGGGGAAACTCCGTGGGGTTCATGAATTGCAAATGATGGACAAACCGAACTTTGTTGGATCGATGTGGGCCAACATATTGGCGGAATATCGACCAACCGAGTATCGGCGAACAAAGCTGGCCAGTGTACTAGCCAAGCATCCGAAAACCGAGTGTTGGTCAGCAGATGCTGGCCAATACATTAGCCAAGTCTGCAGGCTCGGAAATTCTTACATGGGATGGTACATCCGTCCCTCCGACAGGATTACCGCTCGGCAGTGAACCTGTGAGATTAGAGCGTTATAAATTTTGACTGCCGGTGCTCGGGATCGAACCTGGATCATCGGCATGTTAGTCTAGCACTCTAACCGCAGGGCCACTACTATTGGTCGATGAATATAATAATAATATAGTATTTTTGAGGCCGAGAACGGAAAAAGTGAATCTGACGAATGCAGCTTTATAGTCCGAGCCGAAGGCGATTGCTTGTTCAGCCGTGGCTATGGTGCTATTTTATATAATTGTAGCCGAAAGCGCGCTTGTAGCAGAGCGAAGCGAGGTTAGAAATGTGTTTTATTAGCTGCAATAAAATAAATTTCTTTTGTTAGTTTAATACATTAGGCGTCCCGCATAATGCGCACGCACTAGTTAGAAACTAGACATTTGGCTGCGTGAAATTGATAGTTGAATCATTTTTTTTAATTCTCATTCTTTACTACTTAAGTACCTATTAAATATTCTTCCGTACTACTTCTCACGTTTTCTAGTCTGGTAGTTGGTACTACATACTTCCCAAAGTCAAAAACTTCGCCTTGGGCTTGGCCTCGCCGAACCCCCCACGAGTAAAAAACCCCATCCCAACAGTCCGAAAATATACCATTTCCACAATCTTTAGATGTTTTTTCGACCTTTTTTACCCTGTAAATTTTAATTTTAACGGACGCCCAGTGATAATTCAGTTAGTAGGTGGCCGCAGGTTCGAATTTCAGTTCGCCCGGTGTTTTTAAGCTTCTGCCAATAGTCCAGGTGAAACACAATGACTGGTGGCAATTGTCAAATGGCGAATTTGAGTTTTGTGACTAGGTATTTTGACTTTGACTAGATGTTTCACTAAGATGGGGAAACATAGGCTGAAGTTGGCCTTTACCGCGAATGCATTTTCGCTTGTGTGAATGCAGTATTGTTGCACTATATGTCCCAGAGGATGCTGGAAATTGACCAAAACCCAAATCGTAATATTTAAAAGGAAAGTCGATGGCAACCTATGTCGGCGAGCGGACTATTCGAGAAAGGAGACGAATATCTCTCAAAATGGCTCGTTAATAAGTATAGATTATTTTCGAAAAATTTGATTAACCATAGCCAAAAACGTATTATCATGTAATTATAATCCTTACAACTTCACATTCAGCAGATTTCAATTTCTAAGTCATGTGACGAAATGTACTATTTGAATATATTAATATACTTGGTCCACGTATTTTTCCCCACGTATTATTATTAAACTCTTACTGGTGAATCAAATTTTTCGAAAATAAGAATATTCCGTACGTCTGTAAAGGATGTAAAACCATACAGTGGAAATAAAACGTTCATTCAGTATATTGTATACTTATTAACGACCCATTTTGAGAGATGTTCGTTTCTTTTCGAAAATAGTCCGCTCGCCCACATGGATCGCCATGGATATTCTTTTTAAATATTACCATTTGGGTTTTGATCATTTCCCGACATGCTCCGGGAGAGTAACACCCAAATAGTGCATTCACACAGGTGAAAATGCATTCACGGTAAAGGGTAACATCAGCCTATTTTTCCCCATCTTAGTGAAATTTTGAGCGAAATATCTCGTCCCGTCCAGATCCGCCTAAATATTTGTAACATAAAACTCAAATTCGCTATTTGGCAATTTCACAACATCCGGACTATTTTTAGAAGTTTAAAAACCTCGATCAAACTGGGACTCGAACCTGTGACCACGTACTAGCTACACCACTAATGGGCGTCCGCTGAAATAGAAATTTAAAGGGTAAAAATTATTGAAAAAAACATCTTCTGAAGATTAAACAAAAAAAATTGTCTTGCAAAGATATTCCGTATTTTTCTTCCGATTATGTTGCAAAGTTATCTCTGAACGATTTCGTCTTCCACATAATCTTTTTTCAAACTTTCAAATATTCGTCCAAAAATTTTTGAAAGATACCGAAAAGACCCTTTTTTTCTACGCGGGAAACCTCCACTTTATTAGTAATCCATACTTTTGTGGGAGTTCGCAATGATTATAAGCAGTAAAACCTGATGATCCAACCCCGCATTTCAGATAACAGACAGTAAACACTCGAACACTTCACCTTTTAGAAAGTTTTGCAATGACAGCCATGACGACGTGTACCTGACGATCTTCGCGTCCTCGCCGTCTTAGCCATGATTCAGATGAATCCTCTTGTGTCTTTAAGAGAAGTTGAACGAGATTTAGGGGTACCACGCGCCACTGATCACAGGGTTCAGTGATTTAATCGTTATCACCTCTACCATATCATACTGAGTCAGGTCCTCTCACCGCAAGATAAAGAAAATCGTATTACATTTTATCGTTGGGTCCTACCAAAAATGGATGAAAGTGCCGAATTCTTCCATTACGTTCTTTTCAGTGACGAAGCAACGTTCCACCGTACCGGAGCACTGAATCGTCATAATTGTCATTACTGATGGGAAGAAAACCCTCATTGGACCACAACATATTAGTCATCGGCATTCTTGGAGCCCCAGGGATAGGCAACCTTCAGGTAGCCCGGAGCAGAGTCATAAACTCGAGTTAGAAATCCAATAAAGTTTATACCCCTGCCAATTATAAGGGTCCTAGTACCATCATAGTGGGGACAGCAGTGGGGAACCTCACAGTCACCGTATTGGAGAGCGTCCCATGACGTCTCTGCCAAATGGTAAAATGGGGAAAATGGCCGCCGTGGTTAATAGAAAAGGAAAGTTAAAAATCCATACATGGACAAAAACTTTTCGGAATATGAAAATAACTATTGCTCATTGAAATAAACATCAGAGTACTCTTAAAATTCAGCTTCCCAAATTGATGACATCTTTCAACTTGCTTTTTAAATTTATTTAATTAAAAAATATGTCAGGGAAAAAATAGCAAACATTTCAGTTTTTACCGGCTGATGTTGATCCTGAATATAAAAAATGACTATTTTTAAAAAATAATATTGTTTTTTTCATTTTGTTCAATTAACATTTTTACTTCAATTAATTTCATTTCTTCAATAAATAATTGCGGGACCACTGGGACATGAATTTCTGGAATTTGTTCCTTGCCTCTGAAATTGAAAAGCCGGTTTTTAGATTTTATTTGTAACGTCTGCTTTCAAAATGAATACAGATGTCATGGTGAAGAAAATTTCACGTTTTCCATTTTTGACTAATTTCCCTGCTTTTCTTTCTCTTCAGCCACATTCTCCTCTTTTCCTGTTCTTAAGTATTAACCCCACTTCGGTTGATTTCAGCCGAGGAGAAGGGCCTTTATGACCCATCACCCGCCACAATAAGCTTTCGTCTACCCTTTGTTATGTACTAATAGAGGTCGGGGCACGACTTGCTCTCAGAGCAGAGGTTGCCCATCCCTGCCTTAACATATGATGAGGTATTGTTGACGGTCATGAGGTATCGTGGTTGGCTTGAATTTTTTCGATGGAACAGTCACGATTCAAAGCTATTTGCAGTTTTTGCAGAATGTTGTCCCCACTTTGTTGGAAAATTCACACTTGGTCACAAGATAGCGAATGTGGTTCCAACAAGATGGTGTGCCATCGGATTATGCAATAGTTGTGAGGAATTATCTCAAGACGATTTTTTCTCATCGATGGATTGAAAGAAGTGGGTAAGTTCCATGACGTCCCAGTTTTCCGGATCTTATTCCACTCGATTTTTATTTATGGGGCTACATTAAAGATGTAGTCTACGGAAATCGACCAATGGTTGCAAATAAAAGGAAAACACCGATCAGAGATGCCATTGCTGAAATTCCTGAACGCGTTCTTCGAAAAGTTGTAGGGAATTTTCGACATCAACTTAAGCTTTGTTCTGAAGTCAATGGTGGCAACATTGAATATCTGCGATAAATCACTTTTTGCATAACGGGAAATTCTGATTTACAACATGCGCAATTTCATTTGTATTTCTTTGCGCAAAGGATGCGAAACCGATCTCATCTCCATGCGGTATTTCCTGGGCTATGCTAAGAAAGTCTGACACACACACACAGGTGCGCGTGTAGATTTTCTCTTAAGATTTCCTGTGTTTTTTTTTTTCAATGAGGATGGGAAGCTAATTAACGAGGGTATGATTGAACTTGTCTTGACTGCCCGAACACCTTTCATAGAGATGAAAAAATCAACCACCCTTTAAAAGAAGCTAGTTCACCTTCATCATTCGAAAACTCAACTTCATATGAACAAATCACATGGTGCATTAGAAGTCCGCTTCTGAATCGTACAACTTTTATCGGAAATTTTTTTTGAACAGTGCTCTCGTTCAAATGTTATTTGACGGTGCAATTCTAAATGAGACACCCTGTATATATATTTCGACTGATCTATATAGAGCACATTGAGACGAACATAAAGAAAATAAAATTGGTTACATATTTTCTGAGATATTTGCAAAAAACTTTTTACAAACAATTACTGATATTCTGGAAACTACTTTACCAATCTGCTGAAATTTAGAACAGATCAAGTCCATATTAGAACCTATGAACTGACAAAATTGCAGATTTTTGCAATCCATTTATCCGTTTAATAATCCCATTTTCGAGAAGTTGACCATCAATGGATCATCCGTACATACACATACGGCCCTCAAACTTCATATGTTACGTTTCAGATCGTTTCATATCAAATCTAGATTTTTAGCTATAAATTTTACGGTATTTATGTACAATTTTCGCAAAATTAATCTTCAAATTTCCAATTTTCCAGCACATACACATAGATATGATCTAAAAACGAAAGCCAAGCAATAAAAATTATGCGAATAATTATCCAACTTTGAAAATTTCATAATCTTGAAAATTTTCACCCATAAATAGGAATTAGTGACAGTAATCGTACTTCCCTCTTTATAGCATTGTCTATCATCTGACTGTCCTTCGAGTTCTTATAGGCTGTACCCAAGCAACCTCGACCTAGTCCCCATCGAGGCTGTGACCCAAAACGTCTGCTGCGTGCAGTCGCTTTAACCTCGACCTCCTCCCCACTCGCACACATCCGTCATTTCCACGCCTCCTTTTAGCTTGCAATACTTAGCGAACATTTCTTATCAGTAAAAAAGGAGAATATTTATTAATTGTTAAACTGGAAAAAAACGATGAAATTATGAGAATATTGTGAAACATCATCTACGCTAGACGGAATTGCACAACACCCGCTTCCATAACGTGCAGATTCAAGCAACCAAGAATGAACTCCATAATGTGGCTCAGCGAACGAATGATTCTTAATGATTCTTCCAACTCGCAGTTCACCACTTCAAGTGCATCAATATTTTTCAATCATTTTTTCAAGTAACTATTATCACGGATCGTTGATAAGGCAACCCCAGTGAAGTGGGTTGACGTGTTTCTTTTACCAAATACATAAATTCACGGACGGATAAATTCTGCCAGACACTGAATACAGACGGTTGTTATACACGAAACCGCGTAGATCCAATTATTTGTTTGTAGGCATACAACGCTTATACACAATCCATGATTACAGGACATCTTTTTCCTTCAATTATTAAAAAAATTAATTATCTGCATCAATTCCTTCTTAATAGCCTGGTCGGTTCTACCATTTTATTGTACCAGTAGGACTGATATCAGGAAAAAATTCTGATTTTGTTAGGCATTCTCTGGTATGAGTGATCAATTTGACGCCCAGTATGCGTTATAATGAATATATTTATGAATTTTAAAGCATTATGAAATGTTTGTACTCTATATTTTTCATATTGAAGAAATGATTGTATTAAAAAGTAAAATATTTTTGTTCAGAATATGACATCAATTGTACATAATTGAAAAGGTGTTCTCCGTCGTGATTCCGATGATTTGTCGTTTGGAAACTGGCATTGTCTCCTATTCAAACTTGAAAACTTGAGGATTGGAACGGAAGAATATTGTCCAGGCCGTTGGCATGGGGTTTTTTTCCACTCCTATAGTCGGTGAGTGGTCGCCTTCAGCTTGGCCGCCAATTTTACATGAGCGAAAAATATTATCGCAAGAGCCGGGAAAACTTGTATTTCTTGAAAAATAACTTTCCTCAAAATGTCTTTATACTCATACTCTACTCAATAAATTATATATCCTCGTTGTCTCGGCAATGCAGTACCATTATACCGTGCGATGTTATGATATACACTAATATAATAACAGTGGTGCTAGTGGAAGGATAAAAGCGAATATATAAGCTCACAAAAATAGTGGCTGAGGCAAGGTGGTGCTATGCTGCACCGCATAATATATATGAAGAAGTAGTCGGCGAGTCGTTGCTGAGATATGATAGCCGGTTATCATACATCCCACTCCATTCTCGTCGCCAATCTGCCTCGGTCTCCAGACCGCCTCGAATTTTTGTACATTGCCTCTTCCTCTCGTGTCGTCTCGATCGCCACTTCCATGGGTGCCCTCATACTTCCCCTCCACTCTTCATACTACTCGCCAAACACCTCGTCGCATTCTCCCTTTCTCCTCATCTCTTTCTATCATCTCTCTTTTCCCCATTGCGCTTTACCCCCTCTCACCGTGGTCTTATACCCCAACAACCTCCCGTTTGCTCCCGTCTAGACGGCGCGTACAGTGCGCCACAGCGGCCCGTATCGTAGCCCCCCTTCACCGTCAATATCTACACATATACAGTTGGGGGTACCCACTACTATAGGATACCTATGAAAAATATGAAAGTCTTCTCCTGCTACTAGTTCTTTGTATTTATTAGTAAAACCGCAATAAACTATAGTGTAGAAAATAGGATATGAGCACGTGTAACCCGCTAAGATTTACTCAACATTTCATGTTTTTCTTCATGTGGGTGTCATGAGGAGAAGCTGATGACGCAGAGAATGTTTATAACCAAAGGAAATGCCAATTTCAGCCACATGTTTCAGCCTCATCCCTTAAATGTAATGCATCTGATAATGGTGACATTCTCCAAATATTCCAATATTCAGCATTTGTATAATCCACTATTGGCTAACATCATGGTTGCTATCATGCTAGGTGTACAATTCATCTCAAGAGAGACGTTAAACGTTTTTGAAATTATCACTAATAAAAAGACAAGAGCTGTAATCCATTCTGGCCCATTAATTTCTAATGGATGGTAACGATGGAGTCTCCACTACAACTTGTTTTGTTAAAAAAATTAAATATCTCTTTCTAGTTGAATTACACCGGAGAAATGCTTTTTAAGCATAATTTGACCGAATTAATATTGGTGATGGGCATTTTATCAGGTAAATTACAAAATATTTTTATAATTGAGTACTAAATAGCCATTCAAATTTCAAATGTTGTGTAAGTGAAATATATCACGTGATAATTTACAGAACTATTTGAACTATAGGTCTATTAATTATAAATAAATTGATCAGTAAGCGATCCGCGCAGAGCGCGCATTTGATCTTGTCGTCGGGTCCTTTTAAAAGGCAATCATTAAGATGGTTAAAAACGAAAATCAATCTAGAAAGATTATTCGTGCGAAAATGAAATATATATCTACACTTATATCCAGAATAAAATCTAGAAATACATTTGAGATATATTTTAGATATATGTTAGAGGTCCTTAAGGATATTATGACGGGGTTAACATGTAGGTGGTGAGACGGAGGGGAATCTATTGTTCTGCATCAGGAAACCAATCGCTGGAAAAGAAATCTCACTTGCTAATCACTTATTTTTTTCGTATTTGAGGAGTTTTATAAGGTAATTGATTTTGTGTCATCGCGGCCGGTAAAACGCGTTATTAACCTCGCTTCGCTTAGACTATAAATCCGCATTCGTCAGATTCACTTTTTCCGTCCTAGGCGTGAAAAGTACTATTTCAATACTGTTAATATTTTTTCCTCGATATGTTAAACCTATCTAATAATTAACAAAAATTTTTTTAATCATAAATAAAAAAAAATTTCTCTTGCGAAAAAAGTGGCAGCGTCGAAATTAATGAGCGCTTGAGAAGTCTGAGTTAGCAGTAACAACGGGAACATATGAGTTGCTGTGGCTGTGTTTCTTTAACACACACATATAATACATATGTTTCAACCCATTAATAATGTTCATCCGACTGTGTCAATAAAAAACTAAGTCTCTTCGTGCGTAATATCACATAATCTATACAAAGTTGGTGTTGTACCTCAGGCATAACTATGGTGCTCCAAACATGCTCTCGCTGAGGTTTAACCTCAAAAATCAATTCATCACCGAATCATGTATAAGTGGAGAGGAAAATGCGTAGCATTGGAGTAATCTAATACAAGACTCATCCGTCAAAATAATCAATTGGAGATGTTATATTTATTTCAATGGAGAGCAGAATGCATGGCTTTCTTCGTTTGAATTTGCCGCACTCCCCTCTATTCAGTACTTTGTTGCGACGTTGCTGTCATTACGAGTTTCGCGCACTGAAATTACTTATTTCACCCCTTTTTAGACCATTGTTAAGTGCTTGAAGGGACTCAAAAATCTCCTCGAAGGATTCATATAAATGAATCCTTTCACTGTGTCCAATTTCGTGTTATTGGCTGCTTTTCTTCAACTTTGTCTCCCTTTTTCTGATTTTTCCATAAGAGCCCGTGTTAAATGGCATTTTAAAATTAATTCACCAAGCAACCTTAGCATTCCAATGCTAGGATTGCTCAGAATCTAAAATTTGTCAAAAATTTCCAATTTTTCTCTGCTTTTTTCTGACCCCCTAAATGACGTCATAATATCCTCAAATGATGTATGTGCACCCACTTATATGTAGCATAGTTGGCCGATATGCAAGTGAATATAATTGAGGGAAATGTTGGCATATATATTCTGTGAGGGTATCCAACTGAGAATATAACAATTGCAGCGCTTGAGCGTCATAGAGCCCGTCTCGTCTGGCGTCGTCTCCTCGTCTCTCTAGCGTCGAAACCATTGCGCGGTCGTTCGACGAGACGCGACCTTGGCCGAGGGAAGGTCAACCAAACGTGCGGAGCACTTTTTGTGGTGATGAAGACTCCAATAGAGTATCCACTTATTGAGGCGCTCTTGTTATGTATTTTGGGGAGTTTTCATAAGTTATCAAATTTATGTATTTCTCTCAGCGAAAAACAACAGATTGAATTTGTCTGACAAGGGTCAATGTTGCGACGGATACGATGGCATGAATAATGAAATTCTAAGAAGTAGAATAGAACACAAATAGACAACAGGAAGTATACAAACGTGGATGAGTTGATAAGTTATCTGTGAATGAACCTTGCTTCGGACATCATTGTTGATTGCTGAATCTCATTTCTCATGAGAATAGTCATTCATTCTCAGCTCAAACATGCAAAATTTATGGTCATCTACTCTGACGGTGAAAAACAATTATAATCTTAATAGTAGGCCGAGCAATAATTTAGCAATATTCCATAAGCTTTCAAGCCATTTTGATCATCCAACATTCCAGAAAAAATTATTATATTCCACATTAATTGCAAAAAACAAAATTTGATTTGTTGGATTGCGGAATTAAATAAGCAAACACATTTGTTAACTTTCAGAAATAATTTTAATTTCGAATATCTCTAAGACTTGACAGACAGAAGGCACTTCACACAATGAATATCTACAAGAGAGTGAAAAAGGTATTATAAGTTAGACTCAGTTGCCCCGGAGAGGGCGATATAATTTCCACCCCTGAAATATTTCCTTTTCCTTTTTTTTCTTCTGACCCCTCCTGGTCAGCAGATGTATTTTTGGAAATATCCAAATATTATAAAAACTAAGGAAGGACTGTGGACATTTCTCACGATTTTACAACCAAGGAAAATCGCGGAGAATGTGGCTATAAACTATCCTTACTTAAATTAGAAAATAAAACTTAAAAAGAGTGAATTTTGTACCCGAGGTACAAATCTCTGAAAACCGACATGATGATTTATTGCATTTGAGAAGCTACTGAGTAAACTTTGTAACTTGACAATGCCAGCTACCAGCTGCAAGTGGAGATGTTAATTATCACGTAAAACTATCTGTTCGGATGGCATTGTATGTACCGATAAATAGAAAAGAAATAGAGAATTCAATGAAAATTGTTCAACATATTATTTGATTTGTATGAAAGTTGTGTGCAGCATCTTAAAACATGCAATGAATAATAACAATGCGAATCTTTTTTCAACTTGGTAATTATACACGTGGTTGAATAGGGCATTGGCAATTGGTTAACCGATCGATAACGTAGGAAATTCATAAAAATTACCTATACCCTACTCCACCGTGTGTACAATTAGCAACTAGATGAATTATTCGCCTTGTTATCATTCTCATAGGGGTTTTGAAATTTTGCTCATAGCTTCCATATGAATGGAATAATGTGTTCAAGAATTTCCATTGAATTCCCTACTTTTTCTTTTTTGCGGAGTAAGTATTGTCATGCCGACGTAATATCCTTAAAGCAATAGAATTGCAGATGTATCTGAATATATGGGCTGCGTTAATACGTGCAATAAGGAGGTTTGGATCTGGATGGGTGAAATCATTTTTTTTTAGTCGTGAGACTTCCCAATAATTATAAACTCTAATCACAAAAAAATTGAGATTTGTTTATTGAACTATTTTATAGTAGAGTATTAAACAATACCACTCTTATAAAGGTTTTATGAGATTCTTCTCGTGATGTATCCTCCAAAACAAGTCAGCATTATAGATTTCAGTCAATGCGTTGATCAATAATCAACGTGCTGTGAATAACAAAGTAAGATTGCAGGTGCCCTTCACGAAAATAAACATTTGACAAAATTCATTCCGACATTATGTAATCGTGCAGCGTAGTAGCCATTCACAAATTGTTTCATCAGAAAGAGTAAAAATTCGAGCCCTACTCGATTACAAACGGTGGAGGTAACTTTTATCAAATATTTCTTTCTGTGTAGAACGTGTAGCTATTTCCAAGTGTTGATGAATTAAATCTGAACGCTTTTTATAATGCAATTTATGAAAAATTGAATACTATGAAATTAGTATTAAGAATTGAGACATATATGTCTATAGACATGTGCGGTCGTCCGCATGAAAAGGGCCCACTTTGTCGATCCCAGTTTCTGAGAGATCCGCATTTTTTCATAGGGCTAAAAATTATGTTTTTTTTTATTATCTCAAACTTAACTAAAGCGCTTCCTGCGTCGAATAAGGCGGGTTTAATCTTATTATCTCAAGTAGAAAATAGCATGTTCACCTCAGGCAGTAGAACATGACTATCCAACAGGGTGTACGCAAAAAGGGCAACTTTCCTCCCGCACAGCGCTGATAAAATTGGCGAGGCTGCTAACCACGTGGAGAGGGCTTATCTGCGTTTCCTCCTAATTTTTCAATTATTTTTTTAATGTAAACTCATCAAATGGAAATGTGGAAAATATAGAAAACCATAATAATTCGAACTATTGGATTTTTCGAATACTCGCACCTCACTACACTGAGAAAAAATTCTCTCAAAATTTAGTGTACCTTTTCACCAACGCTGGGACGTAACATGGGGTGTACAAGGAAATAGAGGGAGACACTGGACAAAATGGTATGCCTCACTCAAAAATTCGTATGTGGCACCCTAATTTTTGAGAGGCATGTACTACTTTTTCATGAGTTTCCTCCAGTTTCTCATGTAACCCTTCCGAAAAAATGATTCAGCAGCATTTCAATTTCTCATTGATGGAGTACACTGATTTTTAGGGAAGGTTCTTACTAATTTTCAATGGAATTTTTTCTCCGTGTACTTCTAATTTCTTTTCTCTTATATAGTCTCATATCTGGCCTAACAAATAAATCTATGTAAGGAATTTCAACCATTCATAGTTTTTCAGTCTTTTTATCAATTTTTATAAATATTTTCGACGATTCTGAGATGTGTAGAAACTTTGATATAAGTAAGACTAGTACGTATAAACTGAAGAAAAACAGAAAAGACAGTGTAGTGTCAAAAAAAAGTCGCCTCTTTAAATCTGCCACTTTTGTTAGAACATGCCTTACTTAATGTCTCATCCATTTATCTTTATGCCACGGATTTCGCACATTTTTGCACACCCTTACGCCAATTAATCGGTAGTGTGTAGATGAAAAAACCTTAAAAATTCCAGGATATTGCGGATTTCAAAACTGCATTTATAATTGGTTACTTATATAATTATGTCAGATTTCAACTAATAAAAGGGTTATGTAAGATTATGATGTGTGATTATGCGATGGATTTAACTATTCAACTATTCCAAATTCAAGTGGATTAGACATTTAATTTCACTCATTATATTTCCGTACTGCTTCTGACGATTTCTCGCTTGGGAATTGGTACTATATACTTCCCAGCCTCGAAGACTTGAAAAAATGTTTACGAAAAAATAATATCCGAACTGTTGGGATGGGGTTTTTTACTCGTGTGGTTGGCCGCCTCGCCTTCGGTTCGACTCGCGAAACTCCACACAAGTAAAAAACCTAACCTATCCCAATAGTCCGGAAATATACTATTATACCAACAGGATGTCTTTGGGCTTGTTGTCAGCATGCTGGTGTTATGAGTAAAGCGTCCCACTAGCGCGCGTTCGAGTCCCGAAGGTGAAAAATTTCTCATCGTCGGAAAAGAAACGGTTGTGAAGGTTAGTTATAAGTTAGCTAGAGGAAAGTGTGGGTAAGAAATTAGGCTGGGGTACCGTGTAGGTACTGGGAAGGGCTGGTAAAAGACCTACTAAGAGACACTACTCATACTATCTGGCATTAACCGATTTATTTATTTATTTCATACCAATGTTATGTCGTTCATAGAAAATGTTTTCCGTTGGAAATACTCGAAATAATGAAAAATATACATTTTTTGTACCCAATGAGTTTTTTTTTCAAAACGAACAATCATTAATTAGTAATTAATGTTACGAACATTGAAAACCTTGATTTTTTTAAATCAATTATAATATATACCCTTCTAGTCCCTTCGATTTAAAAAAAGGGGGGTTGCGTTTTTTGTCACCGATCTAAACTTTTATTTGATCTGTATGCATTACATATACATAGAATAATTATCTATATATATATATATAAGGATATGTCATGAATATATAATATATAGCCATTGTATTGTTCGCAAACAGCCCCAGACGGGATCGCACCCACGTTAGAAAAATCAGATTAAAGAATCAAATTAAATAGATTAATTAGAAAAAGTTATAAAATAAAATTGAGAAATAAAAATGCGCATTATTTAATTATTTAAGTAGAGTAAGCTGAAAAATTATATAAACACATTCTATTCAATTCAAATAAATCGGAAGAAAAAAAATAGTAAAACCAAATGTTTAACGAACAATTATTTAAAACTAAAAATTAATGGTTTCTTCATACGTTATTCATATTTATTTCTAAATAATTTAATTGTGATTTTTATTTGCAATTTATTGTATATGAAGAGTATATTAAATATATATTTATGGATTTTATTTATTAAATACATTTTCTCTGCATGTGCCTCCATGATGATGATAGGCACGCGAAGCGCTTCCCAAATATGAATATCCTATACGGATAATAAACGATGAGGTAACATAGCTGTAGAAGAAAGCTTGAATGCTTTACTCATTCCATTATTGCCGGGCTAATAATCAAAAGAAAAATCAAATGTAAAACTTTGGGCTACGTTCCATTTTAGCCCAAGCAGATATTTTAGTGTCTCATGACGAGAATTTTTTTTGAAATCTTACGGATTATGGAACTTGTTAAGCATCTTGACTTTCGATCACCCCGAACAAAATGCTATCAAGACGAATTTGTAATGATTCTTCTACACAACCTCACTCTCAATTGAATCATAACAATCTGCCGTTCATATAATAAGGGTCTCCCATACATAGACTAAAGTCATGTCGCGTCAAATTGTAGCGACCGGCTGACTCGTGCGCACACGTGCACGACGAGTTCGACGTCAACTGTATATTTTGGCTATCTCACTCTCTTTCTCTCTCTGTTATCGTGGCTTCTCTTAAAAAGCGATGGGCACACCAAGCGAGTTGCAAGCAAGGTAGCAGAGAGGGCGGGAGGGGGAAAGAAGAAAGAGAGAAAAAAGAGAAAAAAGAGAAAAAAGAGAAAAAAGAAGAGAATGAAGTGTGCATATAATACAGATAAGCTCAGAGACAGACACAGACACATGAGTTGAGCGTCTGGCGGGTCCGGCGCAGCCGGTGTAACCCTCCAAGGGGGGGAATAGGGGGAGAATCTGTCGGCTGCTAGCGGCGGGGGTGGCGGGGTCGTTCGAGAGGTTGGAGGGGCTAAAAGACAGGAGTAATAAAGAAGGGGTAGCCTGGTCGACTGATATACGTTTCTCCTTGTTCTGTTGAGACCAACCATCCAACATACCACGGTTGTTTAAATGGCGACGGCCAGAGGGGAGTAAGGGGAGTAAGGGGAGTAACATGAAACGTGGAGAGAAGGGAGTAGAACAACTGTGACGACAGTGCTGCATCCTCACAGCCACCGAACGAATTCAGTCTACCGCTGGACTTGACGAGTGATCAAACTTCTATTTTATTCATAAATATCCGCATAATAGCCCATTCTAATGTGCAATAATACCATGTTAAAAGAGTTTAAACATTTTTTTTCTTCCAATTATTATCATCGATGTTGTTTCACCGTTGTGGAATCGCTCATAAAATGAAGCAAACATAGATTGAGTCAGACGCGTAGTGAAATTTGTTTGTTACGGCGTATTAGTGAATGAAGTAAGGGTAGCACAGTGCCGTGTGACCATAAAATAAGTTGGAAAAAAAATTCAGTGAATTTGGAAAAATTGAATGTATTGATTAATTTTGCGGTGAAGTATGTTGTACATATTGGGATTATACAAGTGATGGAACCATAATGATTTTGTTGTTGAAGAAAGTTGATAAAAACCAGCAGTTTTCTAAGGAAAATTAGGATACAGTTTTGCACTCTTCGTCATGAAAATATAGTGAACTCATGATGAATATGTTACTACCAGCTTGACAGCTGATACTAGACAGGTCATTGAGCGACCTTCCATTTCACGACACATTCTAACCTCCTTCTTTATAATAATTCAATATGGAATACTTTGGCATGAAGCTATTGTTCAAGTGTTGTGAGTTTATCATGAGGATTTTATAACATTTCAATATCTAGTTTTATCATCCTGGCGTCGTCGCCGTTCAAATGAAGCTCCGGCGTCGTTGCATGCAGACGCTCGGCGTCTCCATCAAGCAATTGAGAAGAAAATTATTCGAATTGGGCGCGAGGATTCTCCACTTGCAGGCAGCGAGTGCCTGCGATATGGCTCTCGTGGTATGTTACATTGCTTTTTCAATAGAAAATTTTTTTAAATGACAAGACGCCAAATAAAACAAAAAATGCAGATATATACAGATACTAAATGAATACAAAATGTACGCTGGAGGATTTATGACATTTTTTCATGTTTTTCCGCTTGGCCCAGAATATGATCCACATAGCTTTCACTGAAGGATACTCTGTGTCTGGGTCAACTTTCTGTCTAGCGTCGATCAATACAAAGCTTTTAATATTGCAGTATCTCCGCTTGTCTTTCAAGCACTTATATTTTTGGTAACAATTAAAATGCTTGTCTATTCATTTGTTGTAGGTTTCAGAGATTTAATTGGTGAACATTTGATCGTTAATAAATTGATAAATCTGTGGAAATCTTACATTTACTGGAAAGTCTTGAGAGATATTGATCGAATTTACGAGTCTTCAAAAATTCCTGCATAAAACTGCTAGCAGATTGATCAAATATATTCGAATTTAAATGTTTATTGTATTCCGTGTCAAAAGTCCCGAATAACTCACATTCCATATTTATTCTTTGGTCTCTTCGATATTTGGTCAATGTCATTTTTAAAGAATGTCGGGTTTATTGACGGCAGTGACATTTATTAACCTGTTCATTAATATATTAGTCCGATTTTGCTTGGAAATATAGATCACCTCACTGTTTTCATTCATTCTCACCTATTTCTATATATGAAATTATCGAAAGATTATAGAATTGATGGAGTTTACGGTGATATTGAGTCGGAGGAAGAGTCAAAAGTCAAGATATTTTCGTAATTTTCAACAATATATCGTCTGTGTCGGATTTTGGGGTTAAAGTAAGCAACCAAGTTTGTTGAGTTTTAAATCTTTAAGACTCGACAGACAGAAATTTACAGAATGGATATCTACAGGAGACTAACGAAGTATCCAAGTCAGGCACTGAAGTGCTTTGTTTTTCTCTTTCCTGACTCTTTTTCGTCACCAGATATATTCTGGAAAATATTCGAGTATTATAGTAGTCAAATTCATAAAGGGCTGTGAGCATTTTCGTTCTTTACAACTAAGGAAAATGCCAAAAGAATGTCGTGATAAATTATCCTCATTCAAATGAGAAAAATAGAATTTGGAAGGAATGAACTTTGTATTCGGGAAAATCTCCAAAAACAAGCGCATTTGAAATGAGTCCTAAATAGGGAATAATGCCGAAATAATTTGCTAAGCATTACATTATGGCTTAAGAGTTTGTGAATAATGGATATGATCTCTGAAATTGCGATTCACGGGTAAGATTAGACGGATCATTCGTAATTTACGCATTTTTGCTGCTTTATCGCCCAGTCGGTAATATTGGAAAATGCTCAACTCGTCAGTTAATGACGACCACATTGTCCGCACGGTAATATAGTTATTTTCAGGCCTAACCTCGAAAACAGTGCATTCTTCTCCACATACCTCCACGGATTGGATTAAACCTAAATTTTTCAGACGGAAGGGGTTAAAAACGCGATTTCCGTAGCATGCAGCTTATTTTTCAGACTGCGTCTGGAAATTGTATTTTTCACACCTAGGACGGCAAAAGTGAATCTGACGAGTAGGGCTTTAAAGTCCGAGTCGAAGGCGATTATAAAGTATATGAGTCAACCACTTTTTTTCGCCGTGGCTGTGATGTAATTTTATGTCATTCTGGCCGAAAACGCGTTTGTAACCGAGCGAAGGGAGGTTAGAAACGCATTTTATCGGCCGTAATGAAATAAAATTATTTTTCCAATTATGCACTAATTAGATAAGGTTTATTACTTATGCAAAACCACTTTATATATAGGGCGTAGAGTTAAAAAGTGATGTAAACAGTTATGAGTTAATAAATCGATCCAAAATCGTTTGAGCAGACAATTAACAATAATTCTTATTTTTACACCTAGCCCAATAATACAATAATAAGCTCTGAACCTCAATGATTAACAAAATAATCATTTGACAAGACCAATAAGTAAGAAGAAACTTTATATACAATAAGTTTCTCTAACCGTGATATGTCAAAGAATCAAATAGTAGTCAAACAAAGAAATGGATAAATTAATCAAATAATAAAAAGTTAAAATGAAGCACAAGCAAAGTCAAACAGTAAAATAACTAGCAGAATTTACCAGTGAGCTTAAATGTAGTATATAACATGGTGTAGGATTCTACCTTTACTATGGAGAAGGAGCGTGGCCAATACAGGCCGTGAGAGTAAAAAGGTAGTGATTGAATGATGATAGCTACAAAAATCTATTTTGTTCACCAGCATATGGCAGCAGCCGTGACATGAACTGCTTGACAGTTAGGCCAAAATCGAGCATTGACCCATGATGCTGCAATAGCTCTGATAATGCCTACCAATCCAAGGAATCATAACGAAGAAAATGAATCCCTGAAAAAATAGACCACTGAAAAAACAGACACATGTTAATTTTCCTAGGATTTATTATTTTGGGTGAGTTTTAATGCGTTTTGGATGTGTGGGATTTGTTTTCTACTCTATTTCTTCTGGCTACCAAAGAAAACACGTGGTTCGATATTTAGTAAGGTAACACTGATTTAATATCAGTTTAGGATCCTGAGCCCGTAAGGATTGCCCTATTGGTGAATAAAGGGTAAGAAACCGATCAAGTATTGAATAGGGACTCATTAATAGGTGTTGCCGTTGCGAAATCCGATTTAGCTACTATCCGTCAAAAGTGACCTTAATTGTATGACTCACTAGTGGATGAATCCTCGAGCAGGAACTGAAAAGGTATTGCTCGATAAGTTAAATCCTGTTGCAGTGTGATCCGGTTACTTTCTGTTCAAACTCACCTTAATCGTACTCCCGAATGGTGAATAAGTAACTGGATCAGCTAGTGGAAAGTCATTTGTTATAGGTTCAGCTTTTTTGAAATCTCAGCCAATCACTATCCGTTCAACCGTAGATGGATGGTCGAAAATTGATATCTACTTTAGGCATTTAGGGCTGAATAATTGAAGGATTGCTAGGAGGATGGGCTCAATTTTTCCTTAGCAAATAATTAATGGAGCTTTTGAAATTCTCTTCAATCTTGTCATCGTCCCATACCTCTCCTCAGGAACTCATAAGCCACTTCAGATGCTACTTCCAACTGATCATTTACTGAGCAAGTTACTTCGAATCATCGAAATACAGAGTAACAATGCTAATCAGACTAAGTTTAGTGTAGTCAAGTATCCTCAAATTTTACTAGTCCAATTAGGCGAAGGTGGGGTAAAATGGGCTCCTCACCAATATTGTTTCATCTTTAGAAAGATAATTAAATAACTAATGTGATCCGCTGCGATCCAGTATTTCTGGATGTATACAATATAGCTGCTAAGCTATTTATCAATAATCTATAGAATTTTTTTGTTCATCAATTATTATTGCCATTATTAATATCTGCTGAGATACTAATCAGTGTAATATTTTTAGAATTGATTTGAATCTCGTCAGTTTCTAATGGCGGACATTGTATCCTTTTAAGATCAGGTGATTTGGCTGAGGATCTCAAAGCGTTACCTGGCCGGAATTAGATGAGGCGGCCAATTATTTATCATATTCTGCAATATTTCTCACAAAAATAGTAAAATTTAACAATATCACTAACACCAAGTTTCTCCTGGAAGCTTCCTCGCGCCACTGCTCAGCAGGATTTTCATACGACCAGACTGCATATACGTATGTTGCTAAGCAACATCACTTGCGCTAAATATTCCATAATTTTCAAGCACTCGTGTTATTATAACTGATTATTTCTCCGTCCAAATTTTCACTAGTAAAACCGACGCAATTTGACCAATGTGGGAATAACTTAATGGGCTGTCAAAGATAATAACGATATATTTTTTCCCATTTGGTTATTACACGTTATTGAAGTGTGAAGTTGTCAAGTTTCATCAAAACTTCTGAATCGTTTATGAAAAAACATTATTACTTAACAAGTATCTGGGGAAAAAAAAAATATACAAAAAATATCCGATATAATAGCTGCCGTCTCCCCTTTGGTCAAATATGTAATCTCTATTGATTGAAATTCCGACGGGGGAAATAATCTACTGAATTAATCAAACGATATTTCTACAATCGATGATTAAGATTTCATAATCACTCATTATTCATCGAGATTTTTCTACCTTGTCTACCTTCAGTAATATAGACTAATCAATTTAATAGTAGAATAGAGAAGTATATAACAATTACTGCACGTCATCACCCTTTTCGACGTCAATCGATTGGAAAGTGAGCGTCAGAAATAACTTATAAACGTGTCGTGTCTCTCGTCTCAATCGTGGCTGACGCTGCACATCGCATGAATTAATCATTTTTATCGTTATTTTTACACTCAGAAAAACAAGTTGCTTCACTCGAGTAAATTAACTAACTATAAGAAAAATTATTTCAACTGCAAATATGTCTATACATTAACTTAACAAAAGTATATAAGTATTAGATGAATATTAATATAAGTAATATAAAAATTATAATATTTGTTCATTTTCTTCTCTCCCGAACATGCGCAATGGAAGCCACATACGATACCGTCAGTTTTACGGTTACATACTATCCGCGTTACTTTTGATTACGTATTAGTGTAAAAACGATTGAAAAAAACTATCTATATGCATGTATGAGTTATCTAAACCGTTCAGACAAACTACAGGCGCGACGGTTTAAAGGACGTTGCTTGTATAATTAACTGTCTAGACTCTCGACGCCATTATCTAGCTCTTGTTAACTTTATCTCAGGGAAACGGAAAGAGTTAGAAAGAGTTTCTGGAAAAAATGCTGATTTCTAGAACGGAAACCATTCATTTTTACGTCCAAAGTTACGTAGAACTACATCGTAAAAAGGTGTTCCAACAAGACATGATAAGATTGTTACTATTACAAATCCTCCATTAGAAGAGACATAGATGTTATGAAGTTACTCTGTACCCAAATATGTTGAGTGACATCATATTAATTTGAGTCACCCATCTGTGCATTCCCACTTGATGGGGGACATTTCACTAGTTGCAAACATTAGTTTTCCATTTCTTTTTTTTCTTATATCTATCTAATTTTTCTTATTTGGACAATAATTAGTGGAACGTATAGATCCTTACATAATATGCATCAACACAGACACGTTAATCTCACAGTTTCTTATCATTATTCACCTCGGGATCAAGCGTGCATAGATATCATTTCTTTGTCTACTGAGTGAATAAGACTGTCAAGTCGATGTCCAAACTACCATATGCCGTTTGTTCCTACTTATTATACATTATAATGATTTACTTCTCTCTTTACATAATCAATGCGTAATTTTTTTTTTGCATTTACCGTATCTTACATGAAGCCATTCGCTTACAATAGATGCACGGAAAAAAATTCCATTTAAGTATATACGTTCTACTCGAAATAAGGATATCAATATATTCATTTTAAAGATATTATACTTGATTACTGATATACTAATATAATATTCTATAATATTTTTTGGAAACTGAATTTCGGTTCTATCTCTACTATACATATCGCATTGAAAAGGGTATAGATCAAAATGAAGCATAGAATATAAGGATAAGGATCGTCACGCAAGATACAGGGAAGAAACGAAATCCATTTAATATAATGAACATTTGTCAATACACTGATGAATTCTTTAAGCAACCATCTCCAGAATTTCAGATAGCTCAAGAGCAGAGGAAGAATATTTAAAAATCCCATACTTACTACTTATGCATGAGGTATCTTAAAATTTTTTTCATCACAATCGGCCAAAAAGTCACTTTGAAGTAACGAAAAAGTGACTTTCCACATTGCGAAGAAAAATATTGTTCGCAAGTCGGGCAGAAAGTTGTTTTTGGCAGGTGGCATTGTACCACTCGCCTGTGGCTCGTGCTATAAACCTCCCACACGTCAAAAATCACTTTTCCGCACTTGTTAGGAAATATAATAATTCTATCATCTGTAGTCGATAAAGTAAAAAGAATGTAACAGTTGTCAATCTACTATTGAAGGCCATTCTACCGTCTTTTAGCTAATTTTTATTTATTTTTTATTTTTTAGGTTTCTGACAAATTCTTGATCGGACTGTTTCGAGAAAATAGACCATTTTTGCATTTTATCATAATTTTATGACTCACAGTCTTATGAGCGTGCAATATTTTTCTTGTGTTGTTTATAGAGTTTTAGATATTTTTTAATAGTGTCAGAAAAGCCGGGAAAAAATTATTGCATCATCATGACATATCGGGAGTTGTTAAATAATGTTATGCAAAAATTGTAAATTTTTTCCCGTCAATCCGACCAACAATTTGTCAGGCAACTCAAAAAACTGTGGCTAAAGGGGAACAGAACATCCATAACTTTATGTATGATCAAGAATTTTAACATTTTTCCTGTTGTTACTCTGCTCTCAGGCTATTTGAAATTTTGCACATCGTTGTTTAATAAATTCTTTGATATATTAAAAACTGTTCATATGATAGGCTGCATGCTTTTCTTCTCTGTACCTCGCCTAATTTTAAAAAATCTTTAATTAATTAATGTGTTAGCCCACGGTAATTTCCCCTAGTGGAAAGGTGTTAATGAGAATTTTGAATATTCGTAGATGCTGACTGTGAGTGCAGGTATGGAGGTCAGGAGTGGAGGTCATCGGGGTGGTCTTGGCGGTGGGCTAAATGTTAAACCACCTGGTGTTGACAGTATGCATCAAGAAGCCATGGTGGCGGTTGCGAGAGATCGGGCCATTCGAGCTGGCAGTGTTAGGCATGATCTGGCTCTTGATCTGCCACCTAGACTGCAACTTCCTGATGGAGAAGAGCAGCCTTATGGTACACAAACTGGGCTACATCTTCGTGATCCCGTTCAGGTAATCAACTTTCTTCCTTTTCAAAATAAGGAAGTAAATGAAATGAAATAGTGATTAAGAGGGGCAGGCTGGGAGAATGTATTTCATCAACTTCCATTTATATCTTCGTTATATCCTTATAAGCAACAAAGTATATACTTGAATCTAGTAAGCTTTATTGTTACTGGATATGGGCATAAGATAATTATGAGATTATATGAGAGTCAGTGCTGATTCTATCAATACCTAGTACATTTAGTTTAAATTAAAATAAAACTAAAATCTCAGCGAGGCGGGGTATAGTAGTGAACACCATTTTTTAGTGTAATAATTTTAACAATTGTAACAATAATTATTTAATTTATTAATTGTTATTGTAGCATAAGAGTTTATAATATTGTAATATACCTTTATTATAAACTGTAGTTGAATATTATCTAATTAATTCTCTCATGACTCGTGCATTAATGCATAGGTACAGTAGAAAACAAATGAAAATGAGAATCAAATCATAGGAATGAAAAATTTAATTATTAGTTAATTTTGTTTAATGTTCAGTTGTAATTGCGTTCTCTACCGTGGAGAATATGCACACATTAAATGTTAACGTTATTATTTCACCTATTGATTGCGGGTGACATAATTCCATAATTTTTTTTTACATCGTATAGAAAAGCAAATATGCCAAAAGTCTAGCAATAAAATGTGCGAGATTCAAGTAAGCTTTCGGCGTACATATTATAACATTCTGTATGATTTTTTCTTTTCATTTATACCTATTAAGTGGCATATTTAGCGTGTTCTCGCCGATCGGTAAATGGGTATTCGAGGCTATCGTTTGGTCAGGTTCAAATCAAGATTGGATTAAGTTGGAGTTGATGATTGATTCGGAAATTATACGATAATTTGATCACATTCTGATCAAACATTTAATGCAATTTCAACTGAAGACCTGATCAAATTTTTGATTTGATCAAGCCAAATCTCAATCGGATGATTGGACTATAGAAAATAATTATGAATATTAACCATAACTCACTTAAAACAAACGATAATTGATTTTTTTATTACCCATGACCGTTCTTAATGGGTCCCGATTGTAATTATCGTAGAAAAAAACGCTAGTATTTTTGATAGTTCTGGAGATCGAACCGGAGAACCTACAATTACTAAACTTATGCCCTAACCACTAGGCTACCGCATACACCAGTGTTGTTGAGTCAATTCTTTTCATTTACGCGATCTGTAAGGGGGCATTTGTTGACTGTAAAATTATTTGTGATCTAGAAGATTTGTACGTACATTCTAAGCGAGAAAACGTATTCGGTTCAAATTTTATTTCATTATTAAAAAATAATTGCAAAAATCATAATGTAAGCTGCATGATTTTCCTTCGCTCAAGATAATGCGCTCTTATGCTTGATACTTCAGTATATATATATATAGATATATATCTCTGGTCATGCCCCTTACTTCTTATCCCTTTAACTACAGATGTTCGATCAATGGATTAACAATTGATGAAAAAAAGTCTATTCTCAGAAAAGGCTTGATCAAATGAACATCAGGTGAATCGGCTTCGAATTTTGTAACTCTTTTTCATCGAGCCATTCAAATGAATCAAATTAAATTGAGGCAGCCTGGCTTTAGGGTGAGATCAAATTTATCTGAGTAGAAATAGATGTGTGCTCGCCTGTAATTCTTGGAATCCGATCTACTGGATCACAATTTTGTCAGGATTTCATCGGGCGTCATCTGATCAGGCAAGCCTGATCAGAACTCGATCTAGACTCCCTTGTAGTTTTTGCGATCCGAAATGCTGGATCAAAACTTGGTCAGGTTCTGATCACATCTTACCTGGTCAGATGGACCAGATCGACACTGAATCGAGTTCTGATCGAACTTCGAGTAGACTTGTAGAATTTCCATTCGGCATAGTCTGAAAAGTGCGACCGAGGCCTCTTTTTGTAATTTAGCAGGCTATGAACTGGAAGAGCGGGACGTGGAATGAGCCGCTAACTAGCCTGAAGGATAGTTATGTCAACGTGATGCATGAAATAGTCGGTAATTTAATAAAGTTAATGACAATAGTTAATGACAGTACTAGTACGAATTTTTTAGTTAATGACAGTAATTAATGATAGTACTCGTACGAAAAACGGTATACATACGAAGTATATATTAATTATGCAC
The DNA here is from genome assembly GCF_000806365.1 of Fopius arisanus. Lineage (NCBI taxonomy): Eukaryota > Metazoa > Arthropoda > Insecta > Hymenoptera > Braconidae > Fopius > Fopius arisanus. The sequence goes on from NW_011887838.1 coordinate 264,852, forward strand.
ACATATATTCCGGCCAAAAAAGCAATATATCAAATATATGCTGAATATATGAAAGCACATATATATTATCCACATTCATTCGTCATATATCTGATATATATATAAAGACAAATATTCCATAAATATTATGAGAAAAGCCCCGCAAAAAATAAGTCTCAAAACGTAACCTCCCAGCAAAGTCGAATTTCATAGAAAGTCTAAGACTTAGACTCTAAGTCACAACTCAAACTTTACGATTTGTTCCGTAAAAATTCGACACTTGACTGCTGACTCACGGCTGGGGGAATTTTTAACCTCTAGGCACGTTATTTGTTCGCAACAATCCAGAATTTTTACTGAACCCTCTTTTTGTTAATTGAAAACTGAACAATGGATGAAAAATCTGAAACATTGGTTTTTATTTTCCGGTTATTTTTCATGAAAACAAAGCTTCCATTCGGAAACAAAAACATACAAAAAACGATTTGCATATACAAAGAACGACTAGAATCAAACCAAGGAATAGACACATTTAATAAATTCTTGAAGAGGAGCTAGCCTCTTACAACTTTCAACTGAATCGACTTCCATGTTGACTGATCTCTGGTCTTGCTAAATAACCCTTTGCAGCTTAGTTGCACCCCCGTGTTCATCATGCTTGGAACATGTCAGTGTTTGAGGTTAGAATGCAAGCATGAGAACTATTTGGCAGAGCATGGCCAGTCAGGTCTGAGATGAATTTGATTACTTAAGGAATGACCAAGTATTAAAATTATGCTTACACTAAATTATCCCTGATTCTGTATTGTTTCTTTTGTATGGTTATTTTTACGTTGCTTCGACTCTGTTAGGCGTATATGGCGATAATAATCAAGACTTTAATTGGTTATATCTCACCATTCTAGCCGGCCAGAAATCGAACCTGGAACCTGTCCGGCCTGTGTTGTTTGTCTTACACTATTTTCAATTGATGTTTCGTAGCACAATTATCACAATTTCCCTCCAAATGGCTTCGGTCACCATCTCCCTGTTCCGAGTTTACCGAAATGATCCGAGAATATATGATTAACCACTAGTGGGGATAAAAAGCGGCATGACACATCCCATCAGTGGAGATTTACTGAATGTTTCGTAAACATTTACCGTTAACTCCGTAAAAACTATGAACTTTTGGCAAAATTTTTACCATTCGAGACGTATTAAGTCATGACATTTGTGGTAAATTTTTCATCTTGTCTTCACTTCAGAGAAAAATTACGTGCCTGTCCCGTACTTTTTCAGTTACAGACCCGAGAATTCACAGAATATTTTACATTTATTCTTGTTCATTCCCATAGAAATTAACTGAAAACGAACCTCGCTGGCAGATTACGTAACCTATTCCGTAATTTTTTGTTGATATTTCTCACTGTGCACATAAAATGTATTTACGTCAAGAAATGCAATATGTTACATACTTGTTACATATAATTACTAGCATGTGTGAAGCAATTCGCCTTCAGCTTGTCCTGTAACCTTATATTTGCCAGAGAAGTTCTTCACCGCCTAGTGTCGAAATGCACGGTTTCATCACTCGGCTTGGCCTACCCTTATAGCTTTGTAGGTCCGTCATAAATAGTAATTAATGTCAGAAGCATTGTAAAAGTATTTTTTTAACGAATCCAGTTATTTCATTCACCACATTCAATATGATTGAATTCGGCATACATTGTTTTTTGTAACGACGCCCAACTAATCAAATTCTGAGTGGGTCTAGAGTCTAGACCCCACTGAAAAGAACGAGGATAGGTCGAGCCCTGTGAGAAAAAGTATTGTTCAGGCTTTATGACATAAATTACTTATTGTTTAGTAAAACATTTTCGTTTTTGGAATATTTAAATGAATTTGTGAATTAATCTCATTCTTGCATATCTTCAGTCAGCATTGAGCCAACCTTGGGTCAGGCTGACATCAACGCTACAGCGAATTTTCAGAAAACGAATACCCTAATTATCGCCATCTTCAGACTCAGTCAAGAGAATACTGAACCGAATCTATTAAGACATCGTTGAATAAAATTGACCAATTATTTTCTAAGTGATCGTCGAAAAATTTTTTGAGAATGCAAAATAATTTTCATAAACAGACCTATGTGGCGAGAAACACTGACACTTTTAGCTACATCTGGATAAGGTTTATCATTAGGCGTTTTTAAAACGGCTATTAATCAACTATCTATAATATAACTATATAATTTTTCGACGGCTAATGGAAGATAATTTCTTGAACATGATCTTAACATGACCTTGGCATCATCTTTGTGTGATCTTCACACGACCTTGACGTGACATTGGATTGACCTAAACATTCGAATTTCCAGAGAATGAACAACGGAATTGTCCCGTTCTTCGAGGCCACTCAAGGCAAAACTCAATCGAACCTGACTTGAATGTAACTGACCATTAATTTTTTGAGTAATCATCGATAAACATACATACACGCATACACACGGACGTTTACCGAAAAGAATCATATTCCGATTTCCTACCAGAACATTGGGTGCAAGATATCTAAAATTCACCCAAGATATCCAAAATTTCGACACAATTATATAGTCTAACTAGCGCCGCCTGGACGTTAATGCCTTTTTATAGCGCCACTATGCGGTGACTGTTCCAATTATTTTCGATTATTTTCGAGTTCTACTTTCTTCAATTCGATACTCTCGCAGACGCCATTTTGATTTAGCATGCATTCCGTTATATATAAGGATTACAGAGTTATATGAAGACTCTCAAGCCCAAAGCTAGCGAACGAAATCTTAAAAATGGCGCACTTAAAATCCAACGATTGCAATGCTTCCATTCGGAAGCCAAAACATTTATAATTAAGCAACAAGTGTAAGTGACTCGTGGGATTGTAAAACTCGTCTTGGGCTCATGTTGCAACCCTCCGACGAGCCAAAAAACCTATAATTCACGGGTTTCGTATATTATTTTATATTATTGCGCCCGTAATAACGCGATTCTATAACTACGCTTCGCTCGCTAATTTTTAAAGTTTTTTTTTGTCGAGTGAACATTGCACAATAGTTCCTTTCATGCTCTCTGTGCATTGGAATACATTATCAGCAGTATGCAATTGGAGTTCCTTGGCTTATAGTAACTTTTTTATCATTTTGTTGATTGTTTTTTTTTTATTGGGGGGTTCTGCCACCGTAGGCCACTGCTGGGAGCTTTGCTCCCTGCATCCTCTCTCCCTCCACCCCTCCTCGTCCATTGTACAGGCATTTATGACAAAAAATAGAATATGTCACATGACCCGTAGATTCGTATGAGTTTGCTGAATTCGGCGAGGTATGTTGAATCCTCGGTTTGTCACGGGCAAACCTTGTCCTCTCCTCATCACGCATCATGCTACAAACTTCACATTCATCACAAACCTGCGTTTACGTATTTTGTGACATAAATTACAATTTCAGTACATGATGTGAAAAGTATTATCTGACGAGGATTATAATCATATTCGTCAGATACTCACTTTATACTTTTTTGGCCATCTACTGGAATACTAATTTTTGTCAATTGGCCTGGCCTAACCTCATTCTTTTCAGGCTTAAGCTTGGCAAGTGTTATTTACACGCCTAGGTCTGCTCCGAACATGGCTTGGCTGGTCAAGCCTTGTGACAAACAGCAACGTATATAATATGGCCTCAAATTCCATCGTACTAATCGTTAACTTGGCCACAAGGCTCGTGAGCGGAGGTTTGTCAAAAGTGTGCAGTTTGAAGCATGATTCATTTGGCGTTACCTGCCGCAAGTCGCGTCTCTTGTTCACCACGCATCATACCCTTGACTCGCACCAATCTCAAATCGATGCTGCCAGGTCGCGTGGGACATGCTATTTTTTGTCATAAATATCGATGCAATTGACGTGGAGGGCGGCCTGGGAGGGGAAACAGACGGTGAAGTCCCCGGCGGGGTTCGGAGACACTTCCTATCTTTCCCACCGACTCCAAAAAAGCAGTCAACAAAATATTAGCAAATTCACCATAAGCAAACAACATGAATTGCATTTTTTTGACAATTTATTCCAATTAACAGATGCAAGGAACTGTCATCTAATCTCAATTCATCTCTATTATAACTATAAAGGTTTTTTTTTCTTGACTTTTCAATCAGTTACGGTCAAAAAAAATGATCGGAATGAATTAAATGATGGCGTAAGAAATTTTTCCTGATGCCCTCTTGACCGAGTTCGAAGATGGAGGTGATAGCAATAATAGTCTTTTTTACTTTCTGTAAAATTCCATTTGTTTTCCTGTGAAATCTCGACAATTTTTGCGCACACCAGTCAGGAGATAAATACAATAGTGGCTGATAAATTTCATTTGAACACCATCAACTTGAATAGTCGGTTATAAAAGTATACTGTTACCGAATCATTCAATTTAATGAAATACCAATGAAAGCTTATTTACAAAAGGGAAAGGTAATACGAAAAATAACAATTCGGAGGCATGTTGGTAATTTATTAAAGCTACTACTATATGATATGCTATATGATATGCGATATAAGAGAAATTCCTCACTTGTTTTACATTATAATTATTTATACTGGGACTGTAGCTAAATTTTCTATTTTTTTTCTCTGCAAGTGGATGAGTTGAATTGATGCAGTTGATATTCATGGTATTGAGCTCGTACAAGTCGATAGTTTCTAATTTATTTAGATGTCTGCCTGTTTGAACAATTCTTAAACATATGGATATGTTGTTTAAGGGCGTTTATACGAATCGATTAATATTTTTTCATCGACAGCTGAATGAATTAAGGGTTGCACTGCTTTCAGTAGCCAGGCCTTGATTTTCCTTCATTATTTTTTTTTCATTATATAGAAATTCTATTTGGCGCTCGTTTTCATTTTTATTTGTTTTTTTATTTTTCAAAAAGTTTCAGAACAAACCACTATACGACCCATTTTTTTGGCAAATTTTTGACAAAAATTTGTGGCCATTATTTTTTCAGATTTGATTAATTCATTAGAGTTCTCTTTATACCTCATTCTAGAGGAACTCCCTTAATTTTCTATTCTTATTTCTTCCAAATAATTGCAACACACTAACAACTTAATCTCTTTAGAATAGTGCCCATATGAGGAGTACAGTTTTGAATAATCGTGACAAATCTCTCGTAAAATTCTGGATTTATTAAAAAATTCATTAAAATATTAGTGCGCAATAAAAATAAGTTTGGATTGTACCTACGGAGTGTCTGAATCTTTGATATTTATCACATTTACCACTATAGATTCTCAAAAAATTTGGGCGGAAGTTCCTTAACTAAAAATGAAAGCTGGACTCGGTGACACTTTTTAGGCTATGACCATCTCCCGATTGGAGAGAACATGCGGAAAATGCCACTTACACATAAATCGAACATATTAGTCATTAGAAAAATGACAATTTTGTTATTTTATTATTGATATTTTTAGATTGTGATGAGTGATTTTTGATTGAATTACACTGTATTGTGATATGCCTTGGAACAAATGGAAAATACTTGTTGTAAACCGCTATGTATTATGTGTATTTTGAAAGTTAGTTTTCATGAAATTTTTGTTTTTAGGAAAGTGAAATTTATCAAAAATGTGTTCGACCTCCACCGAATAGAACGATATTTGATAGTGAGAGTCCACCGCCCTATAGAAGTCAATCCGGGCTTTTAGATGCACCTGACAGAATAGTACGTTGTCATAGTGCTGGCAGTTCCCTTTTGAGGGTATTTCGAAGGTTTCCAACAACAAGTAACAGTAGTGGTTCAACTCCCACCGGTGTAGTACCGCCAACGAGACGACCAACATTGTCTAGTTACTCAGATTCCAGCGGTAATCTTAATAATCTCTCCAGCCTAACGATAGTACCCTGCGAAGCAGACGAAACAAGTGGCCATCACCAACATCAGGAGCACGTCTGATAATGTCTTCTTCAGCCTTGTTTTCATCTTCCTTGACAATATATTACATTATTTAAACTCTCATTGTATTGTACTAATGAGACAATATGGAACATACGAGGATTATAGAGGCATATCATCGTGCCTGCGCCGCCTACTTCCTTAGGCTCATAATATTCGTCATTACTGCGTTGACTTTATTCCACTTTTCCGTAGCGAAGTGATAAAAAGAAAACAAGACAAGTTTAGATAGCTGATAAGTTGGTAATTACATTTATTTTTAAATTCCTCCATAATTTAGTGATGTTGACAAGATACGTCTTTAAGAATAGGAAAGCTGTCACATCTAATTAAATTATTTATTGATATTTTCCAGGCGTATTTGTATTTTTTATCACTTCGCTTCAGTATTTATGTTCAATTGTGCCTAAAACTAATGTTAGGAATAATTCAAAGCTCGGAGTTAATTACTCGGCATGGCAATGGAGGAGACTGAGATCCTCAAGACTGACTTTGCTTCAAACATAAGACACAATACGATCCTTACGCAAGCACATGAAAGTCACAATTGTGAATACTAAATGAACTGATTCGACTCGACTTTTTATCAAGATAAAAGCTTTTTTTTGTTGTTGTTTTGTCGAATTGTCATAAAGAACAATTGAGATGGATCTTTGCGAAAATTTACTGTACAGGAAAAAAAAAGACTTAGTAAATTATTTATTGGCAATATTGCAATTTAAGCGTCTTTACCATTATATTTTCATTAAACATCTATGATAAGTTGAAATAGGAGTTGAAAAGGGAACGCGATAAATTTCAAATTAATGCATAGAAAAAATAAAAAAATATAAATATTTATAAAGTTGTAAGGATGAGAAGATTGATAATTATCAAAGCAACGCATCATTTGAGTATTTTTATTTTGATTTTTAGGTTTTTTTTTGTAAAAACCCGTGTATTTGTACAAATTGATACTGAAAAGAAATGATGAAGTAGAAAGGGTGAGAGATTATAGAGTGCCAAGGCAATGAAAAATTGTACATATTAGGGTAGATAGTTCAATATTTGGTGTAATGATTGCAATTCAAAGTATAATAAATAAATAATTATTAGCAATATACTGCACCATGTAATGAGTCAACATGGGAAGACAATGATGTAAGGTTGGGCAAAATTGGCAAATGCTATTACATTACATACCTACGGTGTACGTGATAGGTTCGATGGAATGCTACTGGAATCTGCACTGTCAAAATCCAACCCAATTCAATTCAAGGGAGCAAAATCCCCGTTGATTCCGATAATTCAGTTGGATAGACCAATCAGACACATGAGGTTTCGCTAGGGCGTCAAACTTTTTTCTTACCAATTCTAAATTATTTTTCATTTTGAAAAATTGGTCAATCTTAATTAGTAGGTAAAACCGAGAACGGTGTAAATATAGCTCTAACTCATTTGATGTACAAGGAATATTGTCTGTGTTTTTCATGTTATTTTTATATGAGGATATTCAACTCTGATAAAATTCTTTTAAAAAAAGAAAGAGGTGAGGGAAATTCCAAAATCAATATAAGTTAGCAAAACGGCAGATAATATTAATGATCATTTTTTAAATTACTCTATTTAATGAATACCCATCCAATATTGTGGCAGAAATCAACGTTAAGGATAATTTTCAGCTTCGATAGCCCAAAATCTTAAAATTGCGAGATATTACATGATAATTCTGTTCCATGTCAACAGGAGGGGTGAGTTTGGCGGATTACAAGGTGGAACATGCAGTGCATTCGTAATATTGAATATCTAGGATTTCTAACATTTAACATATGGTGATATAAAGTGTTCTAAAGGTTCTTATGCCTTTTAACCAATTATTAACTGCGATGAATCGCTAAAAAACAAGTGTCAACAGACATTTTATTTATTTTTATTTTTTTTTTTGTTACAAAGATGTTAATTTGTCAATGTTTCTGAAAGCGATTTTTCAGGTAAATAGAAATTCATTGTCAAACACTTTTGCCCTATTTGTGTGCTGATCATCTCTATATGATTCAGAATCTGGGTTGATTACGTTTTAGTGATCATCTACAATTTGGTGTTTAACAAATTATTATCATGAAAAAATTAATGTAGTAAGTATCCTTGTATATCGATTGCGCCTAACATACATTGAATGTAACACACTTTTTTCTATTGTGAACGAAAATAGACAAGAATATCTCCTTTTCCTAATTTCAATAAAAATTAATTAAACTGATGATCTGTCACGACATTTTAAAAAGAACATTCAATTTCTTATCGGTTTTACACGCAACTACTTATTTCCACACTAATTTCATATTTAGCAACATTTCAAAAACTATTCTATTCGATTGTTATTAAGCACTGTACCAAATGATAATCTGTCATCTGTCAAAATAAACATTAGTCGTGACAGAGTGGAACACCTATATACATGTGTAATTAATGCAAACAATTGCCATTTATTATTCTTTTTATATTTTTGCATCTTATAATTGAAAAGAATGGAAGACTGGAAGAATGAAAAACACAACAGATTATGTCAAGTTGATATCCGGCCAGATTGATATGTACATTTAAAAATTTGCAAAAAGTTCAAATAACGGACACGTGCACAGAAAACTGAACTTTTCATTCAATGCACTGTTGCTGCGATAGAAAATTGTATGCTGCAAACAAATATGCAAATAATGTTTTTTGTCATCTTCAGAATGTGTTCACGCATGCAATATTACATAAAAAAAGAAATTTAATTGTTATATTGTGAGTGTAATTCATTGACGGAAGGTGTATTCATTATTCAAGATGAGAAAATAGAAATTAAAAATGAATATGTGGATGAAAAAAACAATAATAGTTCATTTGAAGTATTTCGATTATGGTGACACAGCGGTAAATTGTAAGAGATTCCTTGCTCCTTTGCTCCTTGCTCCAGTGTGGCTCATCAGTCTTTAATGAATGCCTTTTAAAACGAGGCAAATATATTTTTTTAAGACAATTTTCTTCTAGCAAGTATATTACGCCCTCTAAATGAACGTTCTCAATAAAACAAGTGTTCCATTTTCCAGGCCTACTTTCGCTATCATTTTGTTCTGTTAAATTTACATTTTTTTGCAATGAATCGATTTTCTTGATTTAAATTAAATTTAACATTCTTTACGATTGGGCTTTTTGCAGGCTTGCAAAAATAAGCTTTTCCTTGTTTTTCATTTATCTTTTATCAATTATATGTCATAATACTATTTTCATGTTATCTCAGAAGAGAATTTATTACCCTTTGTTCAATATTATCTCAAACTCCCGCGTGGCATATACTATTTTTAAAAATGGAAAATTTTGCACTCTGTACTTTAATCGGTCTAGCAGTTTCATAACTTGTAAAATTTTTTCCTAATTTTTTTGAATACCGATTCCGTAAAATTTTTAATGAAAAAAAAAAACCTTATACACACTTCCCAATGAAATAAGTATTTTCAGTTGAAATTGTCGCAATCAACAATACGAGGGAAGTATAAATAATGTATATGCTAGTAGTAGTATAGATATCGACTGCGGGGAAGAATTCTGTATCTGGAGAGGAATTCTGCGCGTTTTATCCCAGCATGAAAATTTATATTTTCGCTTCCGTTATGCTATAAACGCGGAGCGTTTAGGGTTAAGGTGGTTGTCGCGCGACAGTCTCTGTAAAAAGTTTATCCGCTGTAAAACGGGCCAGTTTAGAACACAATCTTTTAGCGGTATGGAGTCTCACTTGATTGATTGCATTGTGCATGGATAGCTAAAGCATAACTATATATTTTCCATATTAACTATTTTCAATTATATAAATTTATGAATTTCCGATAATTATATTCCGTAAACCAAACGGTCAATCGATTTGATTTTTTTTCTGTATTTCCTCGCACGATGTATATTCCACGTTTTTTTTTATTTCTGAAACTGTCGAGCCAAAACTCCATTTAAACACGTGTTAAATCACTCGCATTTCAAAAATTTATATCTCAAGTTCAAAACGGTCAATTGCTAACGGAAAAGGCTCATTTTGTTGCTAATTTTTCAAACTATTCACCATAAAATTGTTAACGAAAACTGTCGAAAAAAAATTCTACGCGACAACAACCTTAAGAACGCTTATTTAGCGTATCACATGGGGTGGGGTGAGGATTACAGTATGATGCGCGTTCAACTTTGTGTCCCAAAATTATCAAATTAATTGTTAATTGAAATAAAACTTGGAAAGGAAAAAGATAGCTTTGATTTGTCTAAAATTACAGAATTACAATTTGTATAAAATTACAATGAGGGTCAAGCTCTGGTACGATCAACGCTTTACTATCAATATGTCAAATTTTCTTATACATTCCGTAATTAATCATGTGTGGCTCCGTAAAATTTACTAAACAGCACTATGGAATTTGAAAGTCTATTATTTTTTGTTTGAGTTTGAAAGAAAAATTGATAGAAATCCTTCAAAAATTCCTATCCAGATCGGTATTTTTTATTATGCTCTCTTTTAATTTTTACTGTGCTACACCGCATTTTTTCCAAATTTCCACATTTTTTAACCCAATATGATTGGTTAGCGATGAACGTCGAATGTTTCCGATTCTTGCCGAAGTTAAATTTAACAATGGTAACTGTTGCGACGACTATAAATTTTTATTTGGCCGATAACGAAGTTTTGCTCGGCCGATGAAGAAATGTTACTGCTGTTATATCCTAGCGAAGTTACTAGTAGGACAGTGGCGCCATTTACAAATAATTGCGCCAAGTTCTTAAACGTGGAATACGTTAGCCGCTAAACCTCAAATGGGGACTCCATCGATGTCGACTTGTTTAATTTCAAAAAGTCGGATTCAGGTATATAAATAAAATAAATCCAAAACATCAGTGCTTAGGAGAGCACGTAACACACTTTATTTAATAACTTCCAAACTTAAGTTGAACCTTGGAATACTAACAGACTTTAAGAAAACTAAAACAAAACTAAACTGTGTAACTTGGAGAATAATTAATTTGAAGAGAGAAGTGTCACAGTAACAAGTTAAAATCGAACTCACTTAAACTTAACTAACTTTCCAAAGGTTGGGTCCTACACCCCCCACTAGTTGAAACATTGCGCACGCAACTTGATCAAGGGAAGGGAAGAGCCGTAGACCAGGGAAAGTGGTGATAAGAAAAACGCGTGACATCACGTCTCCTCTGTCAAGGGACTCAGCCCCTCAGCTTTCGACACAATGGACAAAGGAGACCTCACACGTGTTGAAACAAAAACTTGAGCAAAAACAGAACTGGGACTTTATGACTTAGACCGTATTGAATTGGAGATTTATAATTTCCTTCTCGAGTTTCGGGTTTGGAGAAAATATTTATCCAACAAATTTTAAAGTGAGGGAACTAATTGGAAAATCCCGCTACTTGGAGCAGAAATGGTGGTACCTTAGAATATCTCTAGATCTCTTTGGGACGGTGGCGCGTGTACTAAATTGGACCTTGTACCTGTGACCAAAACAGAGCCCGTGAGTACCCATATGTAGTATAGGGCACTAAAAAGTATTTTAAATTTTCACCTTGAGAGGGCTATAAAGTACGAAATTGTATCGTACTACGCTTCCAATTACATCGACATCTCCAATGGCATTAATTTCCTCTTACTGCGCATACACTGTACAGTATATAGCTTATAATTTGCAATATTATTGTATAATAGGGACAGTATAATACAATTTGTTTTAAAAAGATACATGTCATAATTAATGTAAAATTATGTAGTGAGTGAGGTATGAACATTGAAATTCAACCGCACCCCTCAACGTCAGTATGATGTGACACAATGTGAAATGTCATCAATATCGCGGGTGTGGCGGCGCTAGTATAAAACTTTGAACTTACCACGCTTTATCCCTGAATGTTCGAAGAGCTCCATATTAATGGAAAATGCAAGAAAAACAGTAATTCCATGATTAGAATAGTGAATCAACTATGCAAGATATTAGTTCGGATATACGAGCGGCGATTGATGACGGACGTACCGATATCATTCGATCGTTAATTAGCGCATGTACGTACACAATTTACATAACCTGGGTTGTGTATTTTCATTGATGTTTGAATTCGTGGAAAATTAATTCAATGTAATTCCATGCTTATTCATCAGTCTTGAAAATTTTTCATGATTTAAAATTTTTCTCAATGATAACAGGTGACAATGGAAACGTTGGAGAGCAAATTACCAGAGAAGACATCCTTAATCACCCATTTCTTGAGGAGGGAACATTTCTTTCTTATGCTTCTAAGGTAAAATTTTTTTTCTTGGTTTTAATTGACTCATGTGTTTAAGTGCAAATATGATTATCTCTTAAGAGCCACATGTACTATGTATCGAAAGCAATCTTTGATTTGAATTTTAGCTTGTTAGCTTCAATATTTCGAAATATGGATTTCAATTGTGTTGTGGAAATCCTTTCAACGGTTGTAAAAAAACCATCATAAAAATAGTAAAAAAGATGGATGGCAGATTGAATGATTGATTTCAACGGATCTGTAAAATTTACCGAAAAATAATGAAAGATACGCAGTTTACCACTGGCAGCAGCTGACAGTCCATTTCGGTTCTATATTGCTATTGACTGCGTATTTTATAATATTTATCTGCAAACGTGACGAGACTTTGATAGCGATATCTCGATGTACCGACTTTCAATAATTTTTCCGTCTTTTTATAACGTTTTAAAAATAATTGGCAAATGTGTAGTTTAGGGCCACCTAACCCTTCTGGATACTGTATATTTTGTGACGGCCTCGGTTGTCAATCGAGTTTTACGTTTTTGCTTCTTATTTCATTCTTTTTTGGTCAGAAGTCTTTTTTTTTAAAGAAAGTAAATTAAAATTTGAGTAAGGTCTCTGAGAGTTTCCTCTCAATTGCAAGTGTCAGGAAGGAAAATTCACGTATCCTTCCGGCATTAATAAAGTTTTGAATGTCCAAAATACCTTCCGTCGTGGTAAAATCTACGACATCGAGATCGATTGGGAAGGCGGTGAGGCCTTTCTTTTCGGAAGACCTGGTGGAGCCCAGATGACCCCGATGACGAGAATCAGAGGGAGGGTCGGCCGACAGCATCCCTCTCCGAGCCCATGCTAATCGGACGAACACAAAAGCTGCCTCCAACCAAGTGATCCAACGTCTCCAGGTGCTAGAGGTACTTGGTTCAGGTAACCCTGGCTCGAGGAACGACCTGGAGAGAAAAACTCCCCACTACTCAGGCAGCCGATGACAAGGAAATCTTAAAGAAGAATATTCGACCTGGACATTCTCCCGAGATAGTCAAGATTTCTACAAATTTTCGACATTATTGCCGCGATGCTGTTGTTTCGGTCTAGCCCGGGAGATTCATCTCCGAGAATCACCTATTTTAAATTTCCGATTAATAATGTCATTATTCTGTAGTTGTGAATATTTTGTTTGTCATAATAATATCCCAATACCAATAATTTGTATTATCGATTATCGGAAAAATCGATCAATTTAATTTTCTTTTGTCGTGTTGATTTCGTGTTGTCGTGATGGGAACGTGAAAAATCCGAAATTTATATTCTGTATTATTTTGTGTTCAATTTTCTATTTTTTTGTGTGTAAATTACAATACCTTTGTTGTTTAATTGAAAAACTCATGTTTTCTTTGTTGAGGTAGAGGAAAATCCAAAGAGGGGGTATCGTTTCCCCTTCCCCTTGTAATGAGTATGGTCTATTCTTATAAATGAGCTGCCAGCCATTTTGAGTTTTTGAGATTACAGATTTTGAGTTGAGCTGAGAGAGAGTCAGTGCCTCTCAAAAAATATTTTTATTGACCGGCGCCCCGGCAAAATTTGGAGCTACTTGATTTTTTTTTTTTATAAGAATTAAAAATTTAACTTTATTCTTTGAAGAAGTGGCGTTCGTCATAATTTAATTGAAGGGGTTTCCGTCACCTCATTAAGGACCTGGGCCCCATTTTAGAGGGAAACAATTGGCTTGGACGATTGGATGTTAAAACATTACTCTCAGCGTTCTCCAGGTCCACGACGAGGATGTGACGGTGTTGCCGGCTCTAAATACAACACGTGTTCGTACACTTATAGACGATGGATACACAGAAAGATATATTTCCAAACAGTTCTAAGAACACTCACCAATAACTCTGAATTCACCTCACCCAACGACCTAACATCATAGACTAACCATGACGAATGATTTATTGGCTGCTACTCTTTTGTAGTAATTCAAATTATTGAATATAATATGACTCACTGGTCGTATCAACAGTGACAACAGGGGGAGGGGGAGTTTGAGGAATATCATTTTTCGATTTATGTTTCTCCTTATAATTTCTGCCTCTCTTTTTGTAGAGAATAAAAACTACTCTCTAATAGTGATATAATAGATTTATTCTCGTCGTGAGAATACTGCCGAGATTAAACAATTAAAATACAGTAAACGTTAATTAAAAGAAACTCTAATAACAAGGCTTAGTAAAATATGTCAGAAGATATCTAATGAAGAGATGTGATCTCATTCGGGTTAAGAGTCGAACTGCCCGATGGGTTTTCCGTTTTGGGAACCTTAGGCCCAAGTCCTCTTTGTTTATGACTCAGGCTAGAGTCTGCATAACCAATGTCTAAAATGGTTTCCAGGTGAAAAACCCCGAGGTGTCGGGTAGAGTCAAACAAGGCCCTCATTGTCCTCAACTGCTTATTATCCAATCCTAGTCGAACGCGTTTGAATTTTCCCTCACATTCGGCCATACTGACTGCATGATTGCCCTCGACATGTTCCTGTAACATCTGTAGACAATATCCAAATTAATACATAAACAATCTCTAACGATGAGTGATCCATCGAATCAACTCAACGCTGGAGTGATCAATTCCCATTGCTGAAGTCAAGTCGTTCCAATGTGATCACTTTTTCAAGCAAGCATTAAGTTGGCCACCTGCAAACGTTGAAACTACTATCTTGTCAGTCATGACCTTCCGCCTAAGGATCCGGTCGTATGAGATTGACTACTTCTCATCCGCGAATTCCTTTCGACTTGGTCGATGATTCAGCCTCTGCCTGCAGATCCAACAATATGAGTAAATCACTCCCCATACCTATGGTCTACAGACTTGGCCATCAACCAATCCATTAATATTGGATATGATTGTTTCTCTTACAACCCCTGTAAGTTTCTTGCAACCCGTGCAAATGGAATCTAGTTGGACGACCAAACCTTACAACCCGTGTAACTACATTGCAACCCGTACCAATCAATCTAACTTGATCAGTAAACCAGACAACTTGAGGAAGTGTCTTTAAAAGAGCTTTTAACTTATCAGTCACGCTTGGTGGTGTCAAATGTGACCCACCGTCGCATGCTGTCCACCGCTATAACAGAGCGTTGATTCGGTGATTTTTTTAAGTCCCTCAGGTCCTGTACCTCGTATTGGTCATTCGGTAACACTGCTGTTACCCTGAATGGCCCTTTAGCCTTAGCGACTAATTTCCCACTCTTCCCTGTAGCA
Organism: Fopius arisanus; assembly: GCF_000806365.1. Taxonomy (NCBI): domain Eukaryota; kingdom Metazoa; phylum Arthropoda; class Insecta; order Hymenoptera; family Braconidae; genus Fopius; species Fopius arisanus. Next base: position 280,328 of record NW_011887838.1, read on the forward strand.
GGTGGAGAAAAGGTTACCATGACCACGGTCCCCAAATCATATTTGGGTGCCTTGAACCGCCGTTCATCGAACCTGCGTTTTTGCTAGACTTGCTCGGCATTGGTAGCTTCCTTGGCTGCTACCCTCATTTCCCTCAGGTTTACCTCATCCAGGGTGTCCTTGATCTGCACCGATAGCCTCGCATCCGCAGGACTGCGTGGTTTGAAACCAAAAAGCAACTGTGCAGAACTTACCCGAGTCGTTCTGTTGCTAGTGCAATTGATTGCACTTTGAACCCTTTTTAAGTTTGTATCCCAGAGATTCTCAGGCTTCCCTGCACAGATGGTTGCTAAAAAATTCAGCACAATGCGATTCATACGCTCGCACTGCCCATTTGCCCTGGGTGTTGCCACTGCATTTAGTACGTGTTTAATACCGTACTCTATACAAAAAGGCTTGTAGGAGTGTGACGTAAAGGTCGAACCTCTATCACTGATTATGCGAGTTGGCACACCAAATATTGCAAACAACTGATCTAGCGTTTTGATTACATGTTTCGCAGATGTCTCACGAACAACCTTAAGAATGCAAAATTTGGTGAATCCGTCAATATTTGTGAGTATCTGGCTATTTATTTTCTCACTTCGTTGGAAAGGAACAACATGGTCCCACAGGATTGCATGGAACGGTATAGCTACTTTTTCAATGCGATGCAGAAGTCCAGGCTTTCGCCCCGATACAGAATTATAATATAAGCAATTCAAACAGGCATTGGCGTATTTAGTAACAAACGCCCGCATCACCCTGAACCAATAGTTCTCTTGTACTTTCTCCAGTGTTTTTTCCAGAGCAAAGTGTCCCTGATCATCATGACATAACTTGACAATATTAGACCTCGACATCCGGGGAACTAGCCATTTGTTACCATTTTCAGTTCTCCTAAATACAACTCCACCGTTAAGAACATATTTGTCAAAATACTGCTTGGTATCTGATTGCCGAATGCCAGATTCCAATATTTTACGAATAACTTCGATATCAGCATCCTGCATCTGGGCTACCTTGATCCACTCTACTTCTGTAATGTCTATTGCATTGCAATTAATCGGATTACGACTCAAATAGTTCACATGAGCTGTCCGAGCTCCAGGCCGCTAAACAATGTCAAAATTGAAATCTTGGAGGTATACCCACCAACGCGCGACACGAAGTTATATGTCCCTTTTGTTTGCCGTCGCACGGACTGCACTACAATCGGTAACTACAGTGAATTTGATGCTCAAAAGATAAACCCGAAACGTTTTGAGAGCCATGACTATTGCTAAAGTTTCTAAATCATACGAATGGTACTTCTCCTCTTCAATAGTGGTTTTACCGTTGTAATACGCAACAACCTGTTTATTCTTCCTTGTTTTTTTTGCATAGGTATTTCACCTAGTCCTAGAGCACTGGCATCAGTGTGCCCCTCGGTTTCAAGAGTAGGGTCATAAATCGCCAGAATGGGTGGTTAACCAGTGCCTCCTTTACTTCCTTCATCGCGTTAGACTCCTTTTCCCCGCAAACCCAGGGTGCGTCTTTACCTAACAGATTGGTTGATGGAGTTACTCGAAGAGCAAAGTTATGAACGAATTTTCGAAAATAACTGGCAAGTCCCAAGAATTGTCTCACTTGTTTGACATTTTGAGGGTTACCAGCCTTCATGATAGCATCAATTTTATGAGAACCGGGTCTCACTCCATCACGTGATATCTCTCGGCCAAGATATTCTATTTTCTTTTGGAAAAAACGGCATTTATCTAAATTCAGTGATTTGTTTGGAGGAGCTTGAATACCGTTTCTAACTTCGAGAACCCTTCTTCGACGTTTTCAGCAGCAATTAAAATACCGTCTATTGTGATATATTATCAATATATATATTGATATATTCTATTTTCGTAGTTTAAGTTAGGTTTAAATTACTCTTATTGCCACCGATGGGCAACCCATCCCCTGACATTCCCTGCCTCTGTGCCCCTTTTCCCTCGCCGCAGCACTCGCGCATCAACGAAAAGGATCCCACGTGACCCCGGAAGAAAGAGATATCCCTCGGCGAGCCCCCCCCTGGATCAGAAAAAAGACACCCGATGACCCCCCCCAATTTTCGAGCAATCAGAGGTGAGAATGAGTGGCACAACTGCCCCACGAGTCACTGCACCGATTAATAAAGGAAAATGATTGGAAGAAATCATTCGTGCCACAGCTGCCCTACGAGTCACTGCCCCATAAAGTAAATGAGTTACCCCGAAGAGGCCCTGTGAAAAGACCCTGAAAAATTGTGAAGAGACAAAGCGTGAGGAAAGGAATTAGTGTGTAAAAGCAATTATTGGAGGAACTATTTCGAGAAATATTGTGTGAAAGAAATTGTTGTGGAGAATACTGTGAGACAGAATTATTGTGAAAGGAGTGAAAGAACTATTGTGAGGACCGTTATGAGGAGAACTAGTGTGGAGAGGAATTTTAGAACGATATCGGTGTTGAAGAATTGTGCCCAGGACCCAGGGACAGACCTAGGAGAAGGAAGGATGGAGGAGAAACGACAAAGAAAACCGAGAGGATTGTTGAGGGCGCTATTCCCCGTGAGTGCCCCATTTTTATTCCCTGCCCCAACGAATTTCCCTGCCCCGTGTTAATTCCCCCCTCCCCCTCCCCCGCGGGTGAGCCTCCAGTAAATTCATTTTCTTTGTAATTCAAGTCACCTATTAATTATTACTTTTACAGTTGGGCCCCCCTCATTTCCCCCTTTTTTTTTCAAAGGTAGAGTCACCCCCTTTTTTGTTATATTGTTTCGCGTCGCCGTAAATGAGTTGGCCTTACCCCCCACCTTCGAGTGAATTAGTTAGTAGTCAAAAGTCCTGGATTTTTTTTGTATTAATATTTGTGTGCCAGAGTTCGGAATATACAAACAAATCATTCTACCTAAATTGCACCGAGTAATTATGTAGAATCCCCCTACCACTTATTGTTTCAGGTCCCCCTTAAATTATTTAAATTATTGGATTTGGCCCCAAGTTTAATTTTCCCGGATCTATCGTGTCTTCTCCGAGAATTAATATTGTTATGCCCCAGAAATACAATTAATTAAGAAATAGTATTAGGTAATTTCTCATTGATCTAGATAATATGAGGACACGCGAAGTGGCACATATTCAAAACATGTAATGCCAAATCAGACAATGTTGATATTGAAATATAAACTAACCCGAATATTTGTGGAATAAGTCCACATATATTCGTCATAATGTGGATCACTGGGGTGCAGTGTCAGCACTTCGCCCCATCAACGGCTATGGCCTTTACGTACACCTGGGACGTCACCCGATGTCTCTCCAGGTGTAAAACAAAGACAGAACACTTGTTGTAATCGAATCCACCATGAAATATAAGCTCGTGAATTCGTTGCCACTGGGTCAGTTAGTTAGGTTGTCAAACACAGACAATTAGTAATCCGACGATTCGTTAAGTCACTTTCTTGTAACTCATATTGCCTGATATTTGCGGCATTAGTTCCTTCTCCTAGAAGGAATTCTAGGGAGTAAATTAGAAGCTTATGCCATGAAACAGATGAAATATAGAACTATTTCATCATTTGAACAATTGAAGGCTGAACTAGAATCACTCTTCGGGAAAACCAAGAGTCTCGTGGGACTTCAGGCCGAATTCAGCAAATTACAGCAAAGAGAAAATGAAGATGTCGCTAAATACGTAGCACGCACAGAGGAGGTCACTGTTGACTTCTTGAATGGGCTATTCAGTCTGCACAGTGAATTCACTGAACAAGAAAAATTAGCCTCTAAAAATCTCATGATGACTCTTGCTAAACTAATGTTTGAACAAGGGTTACGAGGACAATTGCAGATTCTAGTGCGTGCTAATAACTTCAAAACTCTTCATGATGCATGTGCAGGGGCTACAGAATTAGAGAAAACCATTTCTGGCCCTCATAAGGGAAAAATAGGAGGAATTTTAAATACGCAAAGACACTCAACTGGAGGAAATAGGAATTCTATGGGTAAACAGTCTATCGGAAGTCTATCGGAACCTGCTTCAACTGTGGACAAGCAGGTCACCTTGCAAAAGATTGTCGCAGTTCACAGGCACCACGTAGGTCATTACCAGTTGCGTCAGAACGACGCAGCGTCAACGCTTTCGGAGTGGTGTATAAATATTGCAGATATTCAGGGCATGAGGCCACTGATTGTCGAAAACTGAAGAAACGATTGGGAATTGCTGAGTCAGAAAAAATTCCAGCAGCATTGATTAAAACAGATGGTTCAAATAATAAGCAAAATAATTTAAATCATAATTTAAAGAAGAAAACTGAAAAAGGGGATGAAGCGAAAGCCTTACCAGTAGGAGCGTATCAAGTCATGATGATAAAACCTTCGAAAGGAAAGGGAAAACCTTCAAAATTTAATAAAGGACATATGATAAAGCCAGCACCATCTGCAGAAATTAAATCTCAAATATTGCTAACAGGAGACGAGTTGAAACAGCCTACATTATTTCTAGCCGATTCGGGGGCAAAAACATCACTCATAAGAAAAGATAAAATTAATTCAGGAATTAAAATAACACCTGGCTATCGAGTTCTAAGCGGAATATCCAATCAGGATGTACCAACCTTGGGAGAAGTAATTATCTACTTGAGAATTGGGCGAAAACACCTGGGACACACGTTTCAGGTTGTGCCTGAAACTTTCCCATGCATTGCGGGAATTCGAGGCGAATATTTCTTACCTTCACCCAGTTTGAAAGTAGAAACAACTTGTTTGCATTATCAACACTAATGGAAGAGATGTTTTTATAAATCCGCCAACAGTGAAATTGGAACAATTATTAACAGAAGAAATGATTATGAAGCTGGAGTAGTCGGGAAAACAAGATCGTATTAAATAACTGCATGAGAATTTGAGAATTGATCATCTAAATAAAGAAGAGAAAAATTCTCTTTTGGAGATTTTAGAAGAATGCAACTCAATTGTGCAGTTACCGGGAGATTCTCCAAGAGTTATAAATCACCTAGAACATGAGGTCCCGTTAAAACCAGGCACAGCGCCAATAAGCGTCAGAACTCCTCGGTTACCAGCATGACAGACAGAAGAAGTTGATCGTCATGTCAAAGAAATGCTGCAAAATGGAGTTATACGTCCAAGTACAAGTCAATGGAATGCACCTCTACTTGTAATCCCTAAAAAAATGGATGCATCAGGGGAAGTAAAATTTCGTGTGGTAGTAGATTTCCGACGACTTAACGAGGTCACTATTGGCGATTCACTTCCCTTGCCTAACATTTCTGATATTTTAGATCGTTTGGGCAATGCTAAATACTTCTCAACACTGGATCCGGCTTCAGGATTTCATTAAATACCTGTCAAGGAGGAAGACAAATGTAAAACGGCGTTTCCACACCCTATGGACAGGAAGTTCATCAAGGATTTTTCAAAAATTGCTAAACCTCTTTCTGAGTTATTAAAGAAGGAAATACAATGGAATTGGGGGGAAAGAGAACAAAATGCCTTTGAAAGTCTCAAGAAATGTCTGATCACAGCACCAATATTGCAGTATCCAAACTTTGAAAAAGAATTTCTGCTTACTACAGACGCGTCGAACAAGGCTATAGGAGCTGTACTATCACAAGGAGAAATAGGCAAGGATCTACCAATTGCTTACGCTAGTCGAACTCTCAACAAGGCTGAGCAAAACTACAGTACAATAGAAAAGGAATTATTGGCCGTAGTATGGGGTGTTGAGCACTTTAGACCCTACTTATATGGTCGGAAATTCACTGTAGTAACAGATCATAGGCCCTTGAGGTGGATCTTCAACGTCAAGGACCCCGGATCAAGGCTCATCCATTGGAGAATACTACTAGAGGAATATGAATACGAAGTGGTACATAAACCTGGTAAATTAAATACCTACGCTGACGCATTGAGCCGCATTAACATCGTAACTCGAACACATGCAAAGAAAAAACAAATAAAAATTTTTGACTCCGTCGATGAGGTCATTACACCTGCTCACGAAAACATTCCGACAATATTGAAAGAATATCATGATACACCCATTTCTGGTCACCCGGGTATAGAACGAATGTACACCAGAATTAAACAAAAATACTTCTGGAAAGGGATGAAATCTGATGTACAGGACTACGTCCGGAGCTGTAAGGAATGTCAACTAAATAAGCTGGGAAGAGTCACGAAAGTCCCAATGATAATTGAGAAAAGTCCTAAAGTAGCATTTGAGCAGTGTACCATGCATAGAGTAGGTCCATTGCCCATCACGATCTCAGGAAATAAATACATTCTAACGTTTCAGGATGCACTGACAAAATTCAGCAAGGCTATCCCTGTTCCAGACCAAGAAGCTAATACTATTGGTCGTGCTTTTGCAGAAAAAATAATTTGTGAATATGGAACGCCACAAAAATTACTCACGGACCAAGGACCAAATTTCGTGGGCGAAATTTTCAAAAATGTAGGCAGACTTCTCAGGAGAAAGAAAATACAGACCACAGCTTATCATCCACAAACAAATGGCATTGTAGAGAGGTCACATCGCACTCTAGCTGAGTATTTAAGGAGTTTTATTGAGAAAGATCAGACAGACTGGGACATGTGGTTACGTTATGCCATGTTCGCATATAACACTACTCCCCATACAGCTACGAAAGTCACACCTTTCGAGTTAATTTTTGGAAGGCGAGCTGAATTACCGACAGCCATCAAGCAGCTACCCCGTCTGACGTATTCTTACGATGATTTCGCTCCAGAACTTCGAGAGAGATTGCGAGCAGCTCATCGAGAGGCAAAGGAAACCCTTGATAAAGTTAAAGGGCAATCGAAGTTACAATATGACAAAGACGCACGGCCTATGGAATTTGAAATTGGGGATAAAGTTCTTCTCAAAAATGATGTTCTGCGACGAGGACGATCAAAGAAACTTACACAACCTTGAATTGGACCTTATGAAATCATCGCGAAAAATTCTGAGGTGAACTACACGATTAAAAGTGGAAATAGGAAATAGTATATTAAGCAACAAGTGCTGTAACTCGCCTTCGGCTCGTGCGCCCTCTCGCGCTCGTGCATAATCATCAAGACAGCACGAGCTGCTTATACTATTTTATGTTATAAGTGCGTGATTACACTGTTGGAAAATTACCACTGAAATGGAAGAAAAAAATTTTCAAGAAAAAATTCCAAATATCCTGAATTTCCAAGCAAAGTCTAAATTTTATGAAGAAATTGATCAGAAATTGATTTCGAATTGGCAACATTGAAAATTCAAGTGAAATCATCACTGAATTTTCAAGAGATTTCTAACAGTATATATTTTTTTATTATTTATTTAATTAATGACTTTTAGAGTACATAAGTAAATGAGGTATTTGATTAAGCTAATATAGAACTGAATAATCCTCTTAAACAAAACACAGTTTTTAAACATTTAAACAAAACAACGTTATTGTATAATCCCTTATTGTTTCCCCTCCTATATCCCTTACTATTGTTACTCCCTTTGGTTTTCATTTTTTCCTAAATAGATTGATAGATTTGGACAGTTTGTGAAGTTAAAGTTAATATTTGTGGGAGAATTGATATTCTGCAACAAATCTGAAAGAGTCAAGTTTTCTTTATTTTCGATCCTGAGATTCGTAGATGTCGATGATTTGTCTGGATTAGTTCCTTTGGCATTTGGAAGTGGTCGAGCAGAGGATGATGATTGGTTAGAATGCGAAGCGACAGGTGAAGTAGTTGAAACTTGATTTTTTAGAGCGTGAAGTTTTGAAGATTCGAATGAGGGCACACGTTTAGGCACATTGTGAGCTGTTGATGTAGACGTACTTGGAGCTTCAAGAATACTCTTTGTGATACGTCCAGCAATTTTTCGTTTGTTGTGCAGAGAATTTTGGCAATAGCTGTGAGCAATTTCGGTGGACTTCCTGCCTCCAAGCTGCTTCAAAGCCACGTCACTCGCTCCAGTATTTGCAAAACATGTTGCAGAGGTGTGACGTATACAGTGTGAAGTGTAACGGTTTACATTCGGTAAATTTAAGAAAATTGCAGCTTCCTTGGCCATGTTACCAATTTTATTTATTCCGATAGGTTGTCGATTGCATTTTCCTTTGTTGTAATTCGAAAAGAAGTCGTCAAGCGTACAATTATCGGGACGTAAAGCTATGTAATTCTTGACTTTTGTGCAAAGTGGCTGAGGAACTACAAATGACCTCGGATGGTCGGTCTTTGTCTCGTCAAGGAAGAACTCCAAGTCGTCACCTTTCTCCTTAAAATCAGTTATTTTCAAATTTTTCAGCTCGCACCTACGACAAAGCACCGTACATCCCGAGAATCCAAACTACCTGTAAATAACTAATTTCATGATATTAATCTGTTTATTATAACAAAAAAGAAAGAATAATAGAGATAAACTAATGAAATGATCTAGCATACATAGTAGTTGATAAAATGTCAATTTTTACCTTTGTATCTAAATAGATTTCCTCAGGAGCAGTTAGCAGAAATTTCTTAACCTGTTCCTCTGTCAGAGCCAGCGCTTGGACACTTCGATAACCTTTCTTCGCAATTTTTAAAAATTGAATTAATTGTGAAAAATTGTGAATATTCACGTTATGCTGAGCACTGATAGTACTTCTCAATTTTGAATATGTAGCCCATAAGCTAGTGGGCTTATACTTCCCCTTGAGTTCGTCGAAATAAGCCAGCATAATGTCTTGATCGATGTTATTGAGATCAAGTTCGTTCTCAACCATCCAAGTCTTAAAATTGCTGTAAGCAAACATGTACGATGGACGAGATTTTGTTGGTAGTAGAGTTGATCTCGCTTTCTCTGCAGCTTGACGAATATGCGATGGAACCATTGTATAATCGTTATTTGTCTTACGAATATTGTTATTCGAGTCTCCATTAGCGGTACAATCATCGGGGTTTGTCGATGATACGTGGGTGGCTTGTGTCATTGACGTGCAGGACTCATCGTGCGACTCCTTGTCGTCCGAACAAACTTCATCTCCCTGTGACTGGAGAACTTCTTCAGGATAATCGAAAGCCGATTCATTAAAATCCAGCTCGATATGGGTGTCCATAAATTCTTTGTATATCTCTTTCATTTTTATATAATTAAAGCTTTTTCATTACGTTGTAAACATAGAAAATTTCTAATATTTATGGCTTTATTCAGAACATTGACGAAGACTGATGATTAAACTTGAAGTTATGCATTTGACAGTATAGATACCGGCTGCCTTGTTATAATAATATTAGATGGCGCACTGATAGCTCAACTGTAACCAAATCCTCTGAGAGTGTAACTCGATTATTCAACAGTTGTCATACATTATGGCATAGTTTTGAGATCGTGCATAATCGCGCATTTACACGCACAAAAATAGGACTGTAACTTCGGAGTTACACGCACATGTAACATAAAAAACACAGAGAGTTAATGTCAATCGACTTCGTCCATTCATAGAAGCATGACTATATGGACCCCAGCCTCCGAAAATATCGTTCTTGGATGACCTGAACATTTCTTATATACAGGATATAGGATGTTTTATGGTACAGGCAGAGAATTTCACGTTCAATATTTATTTATTTAAAATATTAGTTGGAGAGATTCTCAAAAGGAGCACCATAAGATTTATTAACGAAACCAACGTGCCAATTCCACCCCAAGAAAAAGTATGTCGGTGGACACCAGATATGGAAAAAACAGCTAGGACAGATGGTGGAGTCATTTTTCAATTGCTGAGACACATGACATGGTTGTGGAGCAGGAACCTCTCCGAACAGCAAACGAAGATTGAAAATGTCCTCCAAATCATCTTCAATGACCGGGAGATCCCAAAGGGCATTGAGATCCCTTGTCTGCATGGTCTTGCGAAAACGGACATATGCCTTATATCCGAGATGAACGTACCCTTTTTGGGAAGGAAAACTGTCGCACTAAAAAATCCAGAAAACAGACGAAAATTAGGACAACTTTCAACAAAATTCGCAACAGGACAGACAGATTTGAAAATCAAGGAGATGTACGAACTCACCAAGAAGGAAAACGTAAAAGCGTCATCAGCATGCCTGCGATACGGGTGTGGTCGTTGGCTTAAACGTGAAACAAGATTACCAACGTTCCGAGGGCAAAGTGCTGATCTGTGGTCTCCAATAACTCCACAAACCACACAGGCAGGAAAACAGTCGGATGGAAGATGTCCAAGTTTATCACAGTTTGAACATCTTCGAGTGAAACGCTCAGTACGACCTACGGGCTCGCATTTTGAATCACTCTTTGAACTCATGTTAACGGTATGGGTTCTCACTAACTTTTTGCTTCGGAATTTGAAATACACTGTGACAAGTTGGGGAAAACGAGCTTTATACAGCCAATATCTACGTCAACAAAAATTGCAAGGCAATGAGGAACTGACACGCAGAAACTCAAGTTCAAGAACCTTTGGTGTTGCTACACCATTCAATTTTGCAATTATTTATTTCAACTGCTCATGCTCGGAAGCATGATGGTTATGATACGGGGGAAGGGACATATAGTTGAGAAGTTTGTCCACACTCCAGGAATTTATTTTGAACCAATTGGGAAAGTACATTTGAGCAACCAGGTTTGGTCTATGGCTGCAACTACGGATATCGCACCATGGCAGAGAAGAGCTAATCAACTTCGAAACCATCTAAACTACACAAAACTTCTTTGCTTTAGAGCAGGTCCATGGGGACATAACTTCGATCTGATCGTGGATCAATGGATTGCTAGTTTTACGGAAACAGCAGATACCATTGATGAATTACTTGGCTTAAAAATTAATAAGAAACGCCGAGGACTCATTGACGGTCTGGGTTCCGTAGCAAAATCATTAATTGGGACCATGGATGCTCAAGATGCCAAGGAAATCAATGAGAGACTTTTGCATCTAGAAAGCGGAGTAAAAGGGTCATTAGCCAGTTCCCGGAAACAACTGGAAATCGTCAATTCCACACTTCTCCAATTAGCCCGGACGGAAGCCATGTTTCATAGAAATGAAAATATATTGATCAAATCACTTACAGAGATAAACAGCGAAAATGAACAATTAGCGCATCGGCAACTGATAGATGAGCACTTCATGATCATACAGGCCATATATACCGAAGTAATCAGTGATGCTGCGAAGATAAAGAAACTTCTAACTGGTTCTAGGGGAATGTTGTTGAGCACCGAAATATTCACGGAACACGAATTAGTAAACCTACTCAAGCCAGCTGTATTACCAAAAAGATTCAGTTTTCCCCTTGAGTTAAATATAGGAGGAATACATATGGTTGAGGAGATTTCAACCATTGGTGTACATGCATTTGGATTAAAAATTGTGACCATGATAGAAATACCGCTGTTCAACTTTCAGGTGTTCGATGTTATGCTGATACATGGCATTCCGGTTCGGACAACGAACGAATATGATTCATACTTGGAGGTGATGAATGAATTTCTGGTTATACACGGGCCAACGCAACAGTTCGTGCCAATGACCGGTGAACAATGCAAAAACTGCAAACAAATAAGTGGACAATATCTATGCACTGAAACTCTTCCTATCGAAAAAATAGGGAAAAACAGTCCATGTGAAGTACAAATGTACATGAGTCCAGAAATAATGCCTTGTACCTGTAAAGCGAAGCACGTGAAGCTTCAAGGGCTCACTCTAATTAAAATGAGGAAAGACAACATATGGTTTTACATAGCTCCAGAGCCTGAAAGAATAGTAGCAAACTGTGGTGCCAAAGAAGTTAGAGATGTCTTAGAAGATTCGGGGATTTTAAGAGTTGATCATTTTTGTGAGATAGTCGCCTCGGATTTCACTATCAGAGGTCGGAAAACACATGAAATAACCATCAATACCCATGTTCATCCGAAATTAAATTTGATATTGGATGACACCATGATCGCTCGACTAAACAAACAAAACTGGAGCATAAGTGACATCCAGTTACCGAACGTTGTTGAGAACATGAAGGAACTGGAAGGGCTTCAAGTTCAGCTGCAAGCGGAGAAGGAAAACCTGGACAGGGTGCAGAAGAA
>NW_011887838.1:293328-311031 GCF_000806365.1 Fopius arisanus
CCATCAACGGCTATGGCCTTTACGTACACCTGGGACGTCACCCGATGTCTCTCCAGGTGTAAAACAAAGACAGAACACTGGTTGCAATCGAATTCACGATGAAATATAAGCTCGTGAATTCGTTGCCATTGGGTCAGTTAGTCAGGTTGTCAAACACAGACAATTAGTAATCCGACGATTCGTTAAGTCACTCTCTTGTAACACATACTGCCTGATATTTACGGCATTAGTCGAAGACTTTATTTATTTAATAAATCGTTTAATCGCTAAAAAAGTTGAATCTCCCTGAGAGATATTCATTTCAAATTATCTACGAGTGATCTATCCCTATCATCGAACCCAACCGCTCGGGTCTATAACAATATGTTTTAATTCACCGGCCAAGGACACACTATATACACCAGAGCATACCCCTTTCAGATCTTATTCATTGTTTTTTGGAAAACTGCCGGTGCATTTGCAAGGCCAAATGGCATACGCAAAAATTCCCACTGTCCATCTGGCGTTGTAAATGCTGTTAAATATACGGAATCCAGGTGCATGGGGACCTAGTAAAACCCTCATTTCAAGTCGAGGGATATAAAAACACTTTTGTGCGGCAGCTGATCAATTTGATGGTCAATAAGTGGCAGATGATAATTCATGTGTTTCCTGATCTTATTTAACTCCCTGTAGGCTACGGCCATTGTAACTTCCCCATTCTTTTTCCGCACTATAACTATGGGACTTGCATAGGAAGACATACTCTCGCGAAAAATTTTATTTTTCTCTAGGTCAGCTACTATTTTTTAAACCTTTTCTGTATCTGACAGTGACAGTCTGTACGGACGATAATTTATCGGCTCTTTATTTAACAATTCGCTTTCCATTTCTCCCATACCGGAACAACCCAATTCACTCATATTCATTGCTATGGTTTTTCGATATTTGTTTGAAAGTAGAAGTAACAGCTTTGTCAACGCAGAATCGATTTAGTCGCAATTTATGTCTTTTATTGTGATTGACTTCAATTTGTCATCTTGCAAAATTTCCACCTCTAAAGAATCTAGATCTTTAGTAACATTATTGAATGTGCAAGTTACTCCTGCTGCATTCGACAAGGCGACAATGCCCACTTTAGTCAAAACATCCCGTCCAATAATTATTTCTTTTGAAAGCTTGTTATCAGCCACTATGAAAATCCTGATTTTAAAAGGCATTCCATCCATGTATATTTTAAGGTTGGATCGAGTCAAGGGAACAACCAATGCGTCATTAAATCCAGACATAGTCTTGTATGTTTCCTTGAATTTCAAGTTGAAATGACGAGCTACACTTTCTCGAACAATTGAGCAGTCACTCCCCAAATCAACTGTACATTCCCTTTCTTCATTTTGAACTCGACACTTCTTGAGTGGTTTGTTTATTCTGCCCGATTCTAATTCATAAACGCGCATTAGGTTTGTTCCCTCACTCTCTAGTCATTCCTTTTTTTGGAAACTTCGCCTGATTCTTTTTCTTATAGCATTCTTTCTCCATATGCCCTAGTATACCACAAAACTCACATTTTCCCTTTTTCGGTTTTGATTTATGATAATCGGTCGTCTCGCCAGCATCGGACCGGGATTTTCTGACGAAAGTCGCTTTAGGACAATCACGTTTCCGATGCCCCCTTTTTTTTTGCATAGGAAGCAGGTATCTACAGGTTTAATACTCTTTGCCTCGTTATTTGGAAAACCTTTACTGCCCTTAATTTCCGTAGAGCTCGAGAAGCTCTCGGCCGGGAGTTCAGCAATTCGCTGACACAAATCAGCAATTGTTTTACTCATTAACGCGGAAAGAGTTATACGCGTTTCTTTATCTCAGATGTCATGGACAATCAGCTGAACTATACATTGCTCATCAATATCTAGTTCTAACTTATTAATTCTCCGAAACTTCTCAAAACAATACTCCACTAAATCGCAACCTGCAACTGCTTTGTCATCAGCCACCGAATGATACTGACCAAAATTATCATAACCCGGGAATTGTCTCAATAAGGCACCGCAAAATGCTTCCCAGGACAATGGTTCGTCACCAAGTGCATCAAACCACTTACGAGCAACCCCTTTTAATTTTAAGGTAGCCAAGTACAATTTATGCTGATCCGACCAGTCGTAAATTACCGCGTATCTTAAGGCTTTGTCTAACCCTCTCTTTGCCGAAAAAAGATTTGACATTGGATCAAACTCCGGTAAAATTTTTTTATTGACATACCTATTTGCATTCTTTGTCCCTGTATTGGCTATCTGCATCAACGCGTCAGTTAATTGATTGAAATTTGGCTCAACTTTCTTCATCATACCAACTCTTCTGTATGGGGCCAGTGAGGCCACAGGCAATACTAAACTGAAAAGGTTACTTTTATGACCACCATGCTCCACTGAACTAGCACCTTCCCCTCCATAATTGTCGAAACCCGTCCAATTTAAGCTGTCCTGTCTCCCTTGATGACTGCTTGCCGTGATTTCCCTTCTATCATGTCTGCTTCGGTGTTGACACTAGGAAGTTCTACTCCTATCGAGATTCTGGAGTCCGGGACCGGGATCCCTCTTGATAGCCATCTGTCTTATGTCGCCGCCGCCCATAGTGGTTTTGATCGGGACCTGTCATGTTCTCTTCTTGTCTTTTTTTTTCACGTTACACCAAAAGTATTACACTACTAAATCCAATTAGCACATGAGTAATCCCACTTCTGAACTGTAGAGAATAAGAACTACTCTCTAATAGTGATATAATATACTTGTCCTCCTCGTGAGAATACTGCCGAGATTGAACAATTAAAATACAGTAAACGTTAATTAGAGAAGAAACTCTAATAACAAGGTTTAGTAAAATATGTCAGAAGATATCTAATGAAGCGATGCGATCTCATTCGGGTTGAGAGTCGAACTGCCCGGTGGGTTTTCCGTTTTTGGAACCTTAGGGCCAAGTCCTCTTTATTTATGACTCAGGCTAGAGTCTGCATAACCAATGTCCAAAATGGTTTCCAGATGAAAAACCCCAAGGTATCGGGTAGAGTCAAACAAGGCCCTCATTGTCCTCAACTGTTTATTATCCAATCCTAGTCGAACGCGTTTAAATTTTCCCTCATATTTTCTCTTCTATTTCCTCATGCCGGGAAGATAAGAGTGGATTTTTTCTCAGAAAAATGATATATATTTTAATGATAGAGATTATTATAATGATTATCATGTTTGATGGACCCTACATTTGCCGTGATATAGTATTTATTCAGATTTTGTTCTCTCATTAATGTCGCAGCTATATGACACGGTCTTTTCTTGATTTCTACTTTTCTTGATTTCTTTTCTTGAATAATGATTTATCACTATTCTTATTGCGCTGGGTGTTGAGATTGATGAAAATAATGTGACTCGGCTGATTATCCAAAATGTAATTATTTTTGTAATGACGAATATATGTCATTATATGAATATATGAATATATGATATTATTCATGAATATTCGGGTTAATTTATATTTCATCATCATTCGTTATAACATTGTCTAATTCAGTATTACATGTTTTTGAATAATATGTGCGACTTTATATGTCTCCATGTTGTATAGATCAGGTATGAGCAACCTCCAGATAGCTCGGAGCAGAGTCATTAATTCGAATTAGAAACGCAATAAAGTTTATAACCATGCCAATTATACAGGTCCTAGTACGATCATAGTGGGTACAGTAGTGGGGGCCTCACCGTTAAAGTATCGTCCCATGAAGCATCTGCCAAATGATAAAGTAAGAAAAATAGCTGCTACGATTAATAAAAAGGAAATTAAAAAATCCAAACCTGAACAAAAATATTTTCTGAATAGGATCATGTGTGGATTCGTTGAAATTCTTAGACATGTTCTGTTGACACCTGAATTGAACTTGGAAGAAGAAAACGATTGATTTTGCCATCTCTATGAATTGATTCAATTCTGCGAAGTCTTTTTTTAAAATATATTTTTGCCCACTCTTGGCCAGCTTCAATGCTGTTCAATTGAAACCACAGGAAACCGAAAGGCGTATTCCGTCAGGAAAAATCATTGAAGGGCGCTAAATTGTTTGTCGCCTCTGAAATTTAACAGGCTTTTTTTTGACATTATATTAGTAA
The DNA here is from genome assembly GCF_000806365.1 of Fopius arisanus. Classification (NCBI taxonomy): domain Eukaryota; kingdom Metazoa; phylum Arthropoda; class Insecta; order Hymenoptera; family Braconidae; genus Fopius; species Fopius arisanus. The sequence continues at coordinate 297,459 of NW_011887838.1, forward strand.
CATCAGCTTTCAAAATAAATGAAAACGTGATAGGAATGAAAAAGGAAAATTTTCTATTTTCGACTGATTTCCTCACTTTTCCTTTCAGCGTAATTTCTTCTCTTTTCTTTTCTTACGGGTTACTCCCACTTCGATTGATTTCAGAGTAGGAGAAGGGCTTTTACGACCCTGGCCGATCAGGCTATCACCTGATACAATTGGCTCTCGTCTACCCTTTGTTACGCACTAATAAAGGTTGGGAGCACAACTTGTTCTCAGAGCAGAGGCTGCCCAGCACTGATCTAGATCAGGCATGGGCAAAGTCGGACCTTCGGGCGCCGGGGGCATAACGCCCTATTAGACAATTTATTAGAAATACAATACCCCAATTGCGTGAAGCACACCGTAGGTAGTTAATGCGCCGCGCGCTTTATCTTAAAATTTGAAAAACCTTACCGCCTAAAAATTTGAATAAATTTTCACCAATTCAGCACGAAAAATCTTCCGTTGTGACGGGGGTAATTGTTCAATCATGATGGTGCTAGAAATTAGCGGTGCATCTGATCGCGTAAGTAGGAATAATTTTCTATTGCGTATATCACAATCGCTTGATTCAGTAGTATCGGAAGCCGAACAGGAAATAGCGGGAATATTGCAAGAAGTTACCTTCAGAGTAAGGCAGAGTTTGACAGATCAAGACTGGTCTGGAGAAAGTATATCACGAGTAAGACAACAACGCATGGTGGACTCTTTCGGTGATCTTGAAATCAATTTACGAAGACATTATTCCTTTGGATCTGCCGATAGTTTGTTCGAGGAAACCATGGATTCACCACTTGAACTAAGAGACGCAGTCAGCGCAGAGATTGAACGTATGCGGCGTGCATTCGACAGACATCATGGTGATGATGATCAAGATGAGAATTTGGGTAATGTCAGTGGATTACAGGATAACGAATTGCCTGAAAGACCGGCAACAGAAACAATCAGTTACGGATAGCCTACGCGGATTTAGTTGCGAGACATAACCGAATGTTGGAGCAGAATGTGGAGCAGAATGTTGGACGAGAGACATGAGCTAATTAATCGACGCAATGAAGAAATAGGTACAGCATGAACTGCGGAACGACGTGCAGAAGCAAGAGCTACAGCAGCAGAAGCATGAGCTATAGCAGCAGAAGAGGTAGCCGATCGACTACGGCAACGTGACCCAGCAGCGACAGAGTGGGATTGGTTGAGAAATCGGCGTCGTACTAATTTTGGTGAGGATGATTACAATATCGACGTTACATTGATAATTATCAAAGAATTTGACGGCAATGATCCGACGAAAGTGGAAGGGTTTTTGCGGAATTGCAAGTTAGTATTGTCACGTGTACGAGACCGAGATCATCCATACGTGCTCGAGTTAATTTTAACCAATAAATTAACGGATCGAGCTTTGCGGGATATGAAATATATAGACATTCAGACAATAGAGCAATTAAAAATAGAGTTAAAGTCTCTGGATGGCATGAAAAAGTCCCTAGATTCATTACAGATGGAGCTATCTACTTTGAGACAACGAGAAAACGAATCTGTAAGTAGTTATCGACCGAGAGCCGACAGGATTTCAGCTAAATTGGTGAATGAATTGTCGAAAAATAAGGAAACACTAGCTGAGAAACGAACGGTGGAAGATGCTATTAAGCAACTGGCAAAGGCGAGTTTTGAAACTGGATTGCGTGGACAGCTGTTGTGAGGGCCAGGGCTTTTAAAACACCACATGAATCAGTTATTGGGGCTATTGATTTAGCAAAAGCTCTTAATTTGCAATCAGGGAAAGCACCTATTACAGACGGGAGACGGCTAGAGAAAAACTTACACGTGCAACGTAGCAGGTCATTTTTTTAGTGACTGTCCCACTCGTCAGTCGTCTACAAAACTTCCTCAAGGCATTAGAAAGGGAACATTAATAATGCAGTTTGAAGCTATTTGCAAATATTGTAAATACTCCGGTCATGAAGCTGTAAATTCTTATAAATTCAAGAGAAGATGGGGAATGTCAGAAGATCAAATGATTTTTTTCGGAAAGGAAAAATCGGAGGCCGAAGACTCACGTAATATGGTTAGAAGTGATTTGGACAGTGGATTACCAGTAGGAGCATTTCAAATTTGTAAAATTTTGTGTGGAAAAAAATGAATTGTAAAATTCTGATTTTATTTGATAAAATTTGTTATTGGCGATAAAAATTTTTATTTTAAAAGGGGAGGAATGTTATGTAGATCTTGGTTATTCGGTTATTGTTAAACATTTAGACATCCAGCATTGTCAGCGTGACACTTGCCAACATAACTGGATTATGCTGACCAAGTAATAACACACAACAGTTATGTATTTAAGAGGCCGTTTGGGTATGCAGAAGGCAGATCCAAATCGGGCTCCGACTTGTGTTAGACGTAATCTTTGTAATCAGTCAGATGGCATAACTAAAGTGATAAACTCTCATATTTTCATACCTATGACCTAGCACCCCTCACGGCGGGTACAACATAATGTTGTGTTCGACCCTGTAGATTCAAATAATCATTTTTGAGGAAAAAGAAACCATGCATTGGAAAGTCGAGTGAACGAATGCACTGCGTTCTCAATCCCAAACGTGGATTGATAACCGGAATTCGATAAACAAGGCGGAAGTTTCGAAACGATGCATCAGCATTGAAATTTTTCCACCCTGGGCATTGAACCTCAGCGTCAATGGTAGTGGCCGAAAATCAAGAGGCACAAGAAGTCAGTCTTGTCGTAGCATCATTAACGGCAAACTCCTCGCGATACTTGTGCGCAATCAGTAATTACTCCTGCCAGACGCTTATCCGACAGTCCGAGTATTGAGAGTTACTTTCGGTTACAATTACACGGATCTTCGTAGTAATCGAGCCAACGAAACTTAAAAACCAAACTTGAAAACTTTACCAAAATGGAACTTTATAAATCGGCGCACAGGGCGAACAATTACGTGTTACGATTGCGCGTGAGTTCGAGTTGAGACAGGACTTAGCAGATAAAGGATTACGGGTTCAGAGGAACAAAAGAACAATTTAATGTAAGTAACATTCAGTCAAGAGTAGTCTGGTTCGGAAGAAAAATTGGTGTCTTCTGGCTCCTCAATAAAATAGCAATCATACACTCTGTAATCTTACTTAGTAATTTTATTAAAAATTCTTATTTTATTCTGTAATCTTGTCACTTAGTAATTTTATTCAAAATAAATTAAATCATATTCCAAGCTATGACTTCAATCATTCAACCACAATCTTCCCTCAGTTCCCTGCGACTTGATTGTTGTGTTTGCACTTCACTTCAGAGTGGATCCATACTAAATAAAAATAATTATTTTCCTACGCGGGAAGGGAGAAATTTATCGAAACAAAATCAATGACTCGATTAATTTCCCGATCCCACAATAATAACATTAATACTAATAATAGTAACACATGTTCATCCTGATACTTCCAAATCAACAGTCAATTCATTTTTTCAATGGCTGTGTTCATCACTCAAATCGTCGTCAATTTCACTCGTGCCAGTAACAGAGTTGAAGAGTTGCAAGATCTTCTCATAATTCTGAACAACAGGGAGGAACACTGGGAGCTGAATGTTTAAAGTGTTTCTGATAATTTATAGAAGCCAGCGAATAGGGATATAATTCAGGGGTTCTGAATGCTCGGTCAAGGAGTTGATGAATATTCAGTGGTTTGATAGCTGCTTGTAGTAACTTTCATGTCTTAAACGATCATCAGCATTTTTAATTCGTCGATTGCGAAATGTGTTCTTCCATTCAGCTTTCATGGATCGAAAATTGCCGAAATCAAGGGGCTAAATGATATGTGTTTAATTTGGACAGACAGCCATGAAGAAAATTACTAATATCTAAGGTCAAGTGTCTATCCGAATATAAAATAATGCGGAACTTGAAATTATTTTTCTTCAACTACGGATGAAAATAATTAGTTAGACATCCCAAATATGATTCCCTGTTTATCCAACCATTCTCTATCCTGCTCAAACGCCACGATTCCGCTACTGATCCAGCCAGATCAGCACACATACGAGTGCTGGGGACATCAGCATGGGTGGAGCTAACAGCCCAACAGCATTCCCACATATCATAACAGTGAGACATTCTTTGTCATCGCTGTTCATCAAATTGTAGAGTCCGGTCCAATGTCAATGTCGAGCAGACCACGAGCATTCAGATAATTTTTCACTTCTTCAAACCGACCTCCTACGTCTTTCCATTACACTGCCCTCCGACAACTGCAAAGATTTTGGAAAGTCCCCTCGCTAAAATTGTTGTGTGGACAAAAACCCTCGGACCACGCTTTTCTTGGACGGTTTTGGGAAAAAAGCTATGGGGATTTTCAAAATCTTGAGGGAACCTTGTGCTGCTATTCTGTCGTGATGGGAAACCCATGGTCACTTATGTAGAAGATTCAACTTACTATTGACTTTTTAGGTTCTGCTCCACGGATGGAGGGTAATCAATACTCCCGTACTTTTGCAACATAATGTCGTGAAGGAGGTTTCATAGCCTCTGTCCCTTTCCCATACCGTATGGCCAGTGCCAATCGCTGGGAGAGCTTTTTAGTGTTGATCATCTGATTTTTTTACGTTTGTCTTCTTTTTTTCTTTACCTTTACAAGGTTAATTTAGGCAGTGGAATTTTTGTAGGAGTTGCCATTTTGTCACAGAATTCTAGATATTTTGTGAATATCATCTCGATATCGAAGTAGAACTTCAAGCTATTAAACGAAGGTTCTAAGAAATTTTGATGAATTAAAACTAAAAGCTTTTCTGCTATAAAGCTAGCTAAATTTAAGATTACGTATATAAGACAACGGATATTTTCTTTCGCTCAATTTTTCAGCTGCTTGTAAAATATTGTGGGACGATCAGTAAACTTGACATGTATAAAAATATTGGGGTTAATTATTTGCTTTTTAGAATGATTTTATATTGAATGCATTCGGGATTTTTTAATAATCGATATGAGCAATTTGAAAAGCCGATAGATTAATCATTTACCTACCAGTTTCAGCAAATCTATTGCGATGATGAGAAATGTCACTTCGATTAAACTGTCATCCGGAACATGTAACATAATATAACAAAACACGGAAATTCAAATTTACGCGAGTGTTAAATTTCATGTGCACGACTAATACCGTGCACATAAATTACAACGCGTATTATTTTATTATTTTATTTTAATTGTGCACGTTCTTCAGCCATACGTGCATAACTAAAATTCGGTTGTACTGTGTAAATAAAAACATGTGCACAACTTTTTCTTTTAAATTAATTCCTTGTGCACGATTTGTAGGATAAACATTAATTCCAATTTTGAGTGTACAGTTTTTTGTACACATCCTATCTTATGTGCCCGCAGAAAAATAGCACTGTGTACAACTTAATGGAGCGAAATTCCGTGGACAAATTTGATGTGCACGTTTAAAAATCAAATGTGCATATTTCATTTGATTTTTACATCTGTGCACAAACATAATTGTGTTCAATCCTTATGTGTATGACTCATACCCTGTCTTCAGTTTGCTTTGTGACATCAGAGCGTAAATATCGTCAACTGCGCATATTAACTCTTTGACTGAAAATAAACCAAAAAAAACTTGATTTTTGGCTGCTGCCGCGCCGGTTTTTCTTTTTTTTTGCGTTTTTCTCGAAACCACGTTTTTCATACTGGTGGACACGATAACTCAAAATCTAAACCACCGATTTCGATGAAATTTTGACCACTTATTCTTTATAAAATCATCTATGGAACTACGAGAGCTTTTCGTGATTTATTGTTTCATTGTCAAGTTATAAATTTATTTTACCAAAAATTTATAACGAAATTGTGTTTTTTTAATAAAAAAAAATAATAAAATAATTTTTTTGGATTTTTCAAATGAACCCCAGTGAGAAATCGTGTTCACCGTTAACAAGGCTTTGGAAAAACAGGCACCTACCAAAAAATTATAGCTCCGCCATTCTTTAATAAAAAAAAAAATTTTTCTTGGAAATTGTTCGGAAATATCTATGATATGTATGAAAAATAAAAGTTTTCGTATAAATATTATAAGTGCGTTAGAAAACAAATTCATTTTTTGACCTGTTTTTCCGAGCATCAGGGTAGTGTAACCCCTTAAGGGATTTCTACCATATCGATTTTCACACAAGGTTTAGTGACAGTAAATCATTACTCATTGTAATGATTCAGTTTTATCGACTTCTATTATCTGTAATGGCGTGCGTACCTTTTCATGTAATCAACGCAGTATTTTTCCCCTGAATAAATAGTGAGTTACTTGATTAGTTACTGTGTTCTGTTGATGAAACTTTAATAAATCACGAGCGCATTGCCGGTGCATACGACTAGGTGATGAATAATCCCAATTGCATTCTCACTGAATTCCAAAGAAATCTTGACCGAGTTATGGCTAAATTTGGACTAAACTTTGACTAAATTCGACCAACAACAGGTTTAATAAGGTTATAAGTCATCAAAACTGAATCAAATATCTGTCCCGCGAAAAGAAAAAACGCATCTCATATCTCACCTTGTTTTTTCCGGAAATAATTCTTTGTTTTCTGAAGAAAAACCAAAAGTTGTCTTCTACAATTGTCTTCAAATCACAGAAGTACCGATATCTCCCCTGGCGGACCAAGTTGAGAGTTGGACTCTTGATTTGTTCCTGAGAGAGAATCCACCACTATACTTTGAGTTGACTTACTTCAAAATTGGCTATTGCATTTTCTATTTTTAGAGGTTTTCCAGAATGATCTGTCGGTTTTCGAAAATTGAGAATTCAATTGTTCTCTCCTTTTGAAAATAGAATTTTAAATTCTCAATGGGCTCTCAATATATACTCCACTTTTTTCAGAATTGAACATTCGATTATTTTCGATTTTCAAAAATACGATGTTTGATTCTCAATAGTCTCCCACTTTATTCTCGATTCTTTTGAAAGTTGCAACCTCGATTTTCTCCATTTTCAAACGTAAGATTATCGATTCTAAATCTTCTTTCAATGTCTTGTCTTGTCAACTTTTTTGAGAGTTGAGACATAAGATAGAATTTTCAACACACCTGCACGGAAAGTTTGCACTTTGCTCCCCGGGGGGGGGGGGGGGGGGGGGGGGGTGAAGTCAACATTTCCGCCGATGGGAGCAACTTTTCACCTTAGGGCGAAAAATATACACTCTCCTTCCGCTTTTCAGACAGCAAAGCCTCGGGCGGGAAAACACTAACCTTCCGCTGTTGATGCACCATATACTATTTTGATTCTCAGTGTTTCCTCAGCATATAAAGAAAGTTGAGCGACAACTAAAAACACGAAATCAATCAAATCCTCAACCGTCGGAAAAGTTCAGAGTAAATTAAGAAACCAGTAAGAATCGAAAAGTCCATTCCGAAATCTTTAAGATTATCATCTTCAAATCCCCAGTTCTGGTCTTTTTTATATTACTAATTATGGTATCACCATAATAAATGTGCGATTTGTATGTATCGTTTTTTTGGATGCAGCTGTGTATATGGCCGATTTAGTATTAGCACAAGTCAATCAAAGATAAATTGTTGACATCAGTCGAATCTGGGCTTGAATATTTGGTTCGATCTTATCGAGTTCAAAAATGGAAAAGATTGTTTCATTATTTCCTGATTTTTCATGGAAAGAAGAACGGTAAATGTATGGTTTAGATTCACCAAAAAAACAAAAATCATTAAAATATGAATTTCTTTGACGAAAAATCCATTCTTATCCTCTCAGTTACCAAGAACAAGAGGAAAGAAGAAACTGAGAAACAACAAAGCGGGAAATACATCGAAAAATAGTCCTACGGTAAACTCTGTTGTCCGTGACATGGTCATGGTAGATGGTCGGGAGAGGCGAATTCAGAGTTTTAATGAAGTGCTCAGGACTATTTGATGTCCATCTTTCTGCGTGTCCATTGCCTCTAAATGTGCTAACATGTGGTGTTTTTGGGGCCAACACACCGCCTCGTCCTCGCCGTGGCCCTGGACAACGCAGAGAGCGCTGTATTTAATGTCATATCTCCTATACTAATTGTTTCCGGCTAAAAAGGTGACCACATCCTTAATTAAGTGATGGAAACCCATCCAATCAAATACAAAACATCCGAAATGGTTTGGTAGAACTGAACTAGACATTTACCATCTTGGAGAAACTCTTGTGTAATCTTGAGTTCTTTTTAGGCTAATCTTTGACTCCGGTCTGATCGTGGATCTTGAGCTTGATCTTGGACTAGTTCTTGATCTATCTTACATCATCTTTTGACTAACCGTGACTCAATCTTGGACCAATTTTGACCAATTCTGACCCATCTTTCAGTCACCCCCGAATTAACTTTCCTTCAAGCGCGGACCATCCTTTGAAGAATCTTGCACTTTTTGTGGGTCAAATCGAAACCCCCCCGAAAAAAATAATCGAATTCTTAGTTCTCAAAGAAGTAGAGAATATATTGAGTTGACTCTTAATTCTTTCTCAAGCGCGGGAACAAATTGATGCTCAATTTACTCTTAAATTGGTTTGTTAGGATCGAGCACTAGAAGTGTGTAGAAGGGTTATTTTCATATGGACGGTCACATATATTTTTCGTTTAGGGAATTGCATTTCAAAAAAGAGCAATGAAAAATCAATGTTTTGGCTTTCGTCCACCGAAAGGCTTAAAGTCACGTTCAATGTTATTAGCATGAAAATTAAAAAATGCTGGTGTTATGCCTCAGATTTTGGTCAATTAGGTTATCGTTAAATATTTTGACATCCAGCAAGGTTAGCGTGACACTTGCCAGCATAATTGAATTATGCTAACCAGGTAATGACACACAAACAATTATGTATTCAAGAGGCCATTTTGGTATTCAGAAGGCAGATCCAAATCGGGTTCCACCATGTGTTAGTCGTAATCTTTGTAATCAGTCAGATGACATAATTAAAGTAATGAACTTTCATATTTAAATACCTATAAACTATTGGTGGGATTCATCCCTTCGAGCCTAGAATTTACAATAAAAATAAGTACCCCTCACGCAGGGTACAATATTGCCAAGTGGGTACTATAGTAGAGTCTCTGAATAAGATACCCCCGTATGAGAGATCTCATCCTTAGAGGGCTCCGACTGTTCTCCTTCGTATTAGCGAGCAATACGCGCCAATGAGACACCGGCTCATTGCCTCTGATAGCATCCACTGGTCTCGCGACATCCATGCGGAGTACGTCATTGGAGTCAAGCTATACACAGCTCCCCAGGAACCATACTGGCAGCTATTCTCTTGGGTACCCACCCCTCTTCCTTCAATTTTTCGAGAATGCAATAGTAGCTGGCTTTTCCATAAGATTACTCGATTGATCATTCAATTAGCTATAGTGAAATCCGCAAGTATAGTGGGGCTTATCGAAGTGACTAAATCCATACCGAAGGGCCACCCGAGGTTGGGATGGTAATAATTATGTATTTATAACTCTGTACATGGCATGTCTCCCCAGGGAAACCGTTCTGTATGCTGATCAATACTCTTATATATTTCCTACCAATAGAATGACAACAAAAGAAGTCGTATCTCCGTAGATGAGCACATAGAATCCCGCTTTCGCATTCCAGCATGGAACATGTTTTTTTGTGTACTTTTAAACACAAAATGGCGTAAAATGCTGAAAAATAACCAGAACTATCTTAATAGTATTATTATTTATTATTCCACATGTATACCCTTTCGGGTCATTACATTTTGTTCCCTTCCCCTGCGGAGCCATGGGGCCGACTTTTTCCCCAACTGTACTGCATTTGCACGGGGGCTGAGGGAAACCATGGAAAACCTCAACCGTACAGTCGGCCGATCGTGTAGGGCCCTAGTGTACCCTTCTGTCACACTGACGAGAAGGATACACTGGGTCTCTACATCCGAGCCTTCCGCTCAGCAATTTTTGAGCGAGCGGTGTTCCTAAGCGGTCACCCATCCAAGTACTAGCCCAACGAAACGTTGCTTAGCTTGGATGTCCGCAGGAGCAACACCTTACTCGCCCAACCATTACTGTCGGTTGAACTATCTTAATATAAATAAAAATTCAGTAAATTCTGTTTTTTCAATATTCATGAAACTATATGAAATGATTCCATAAAATTGTAAATTGAACATGTAATAGTCAAAATTATCTATGATGAATAAATGGTAATGTTCGCATTCTAGATAAATCAGGTAGACGTTGTTCGAACACTATTGAATTATGGAGCTGATCCAGCCATTAAGAATACACATGGGCATAATGCAGTCGATGTGGCAGCAAGCGAAGTGATTCGCTTAATTTATGTCGAGGAATTATTGAGAGCAACAGCTGCATCAGAGTACGTAGATCACCTAACAAATTCGTTGACACGATTCTGAATAGCAAAATGTCTTAGTTTGTGCATTTCTTTCAGAATAGATAGAGTTTTACAACTATTGGCAGCGGGAATTGACATTAATTCGTGGGACTCTGAAGGTAGCAAGAATACACCATTGCACTGGGCAGCATGTTACGGCAACAAAGAAATGATGACATGCCTTATAGGTCGGTAATTATATTCATAGTAGCTTATAGAATTGTTGCAGAATAAAATTATAGGATTTATAACATTACAAAATTGTTATTTTATTTCGTTTAGATCATGGCGCGAATGTCAATGCAGAAAATAGCTGTGGTGTTACACCATTACACGAAGCTATTGGCCGCGGGGATGTAGCAATATGTCAGGAACTCCTGCAGGCGGGTGCCAATCCTCATATCCGTGCAATCCAAGGGTGGGTATAATTCAATCTATAAGATTGGAAACTTGAACAAACTATTTCAGACAGTGGCCACGCTATAGAAGTAACTTTCTGAAGTCGCACTGTACGTATCATTTTAATCAATCGGAGAATGTAAGAATATTTTAATCAATCGGAGAATGTAAGAATATTGAATAGTATCGAATAACTGTCCATAAGATCCACGTATATTAGACAATATGTGTGATAAACATAAAAATTCGACGAAGCTTTAGATCGCCCTCGTATACTTGATATTCGTTTAATACCGCCAGGTTCAAACGGAGTCCCGGTATACTTAATAGATCACGAATTCGTTGAAGGAATCCACTCTCCTTCTGAGATATTTAGTTTTTATATTCATGTGTAGTTGATCTGCCCCTTCATTGGAATCTTCCCGTTGGAATCCATTACCCAGGGTTTCAAAAAATATCTAGCACTCAAATTATTTGTTGCTGATAAGCAGAGCCACCAAAAAGTTGGTGTCCTATCACGTGCGCACACCTTAGCGCAGTTGTCAGTGAGAGCGAGTATGCATGTTTAACAAGAGTAGTTGGAAATTTTCTTAGTAATATTTCAAGAGATAAAACTCATCAAGAATGGCAGCACCGCGAACGATCCCCCGCGCACTCTAGCCGTGTGAGTCAGGAGTGGGAAGCAGAGCTTACGAGGTGAGCACTCTCCACTCCACGGGCCGTGCTCTCACAGCCTGTAGCTCATGAGCGTGGCTATAGCCCGCTCTATCACTTTGCTCATCATAATCTCTCTTTCATGCTAAAGTATTGTTATGTCCAGTGAATAATGCAGGCGGCTCACTGATCGAATGATTGGGGCTGTTTATTAATTACACAGAAGACAAACGATGTGTTCTGTACAATCGTTTCAAGGAGAATCCATCGGTGGCATGTTATTTCAAAGGACAGCCGTTCCTAAGTGGTTTCGGGCAGAACATAAACAATTGCATCGGTATTCGAAGGTGTAATACGCTACAGTATAATGAGCGCTATCTAATGACCGATAGCTCTCTACACTAGCGACACCACCTGTTTTCGATCATTCTACCTTAACCACCTTCAACTAGCGAGGACCGACCTTCTTAAAGAATCTCAACCCCCTATCCATATCCTAGCTCCCTGAGCGACTCAATACTTCCGCTCGTGTTCAATATCCGCCAATTTGGTATTTCACGGCAAGCCTGCACGGGTCCCCACTGCATCTCTATGGCGGACACAGTGGCGATCTCTGGTCACGCATTCTCTTTTATATTATTTCGGCAACCTCTCTCCTTCTTTATAGAATTAACCAGACCTTATCGACAACTCATTGGAATTTATCGTATGTCTTGTCGCGAGAATGGGCTAACCCTACCATTCTGTCTTTTTATCCGTCTGTTTTCGGCAACATATCAAGAGGCGCTGAATTATAACCCTTAATTCTTAACCTCTACCGGAATCCTCGGTCTTTCCTAATTGTATTCTTAATTTTATATCAACTCGATGGCACTCTGGTTTGCTGTTTCACCTACAATCTTGTACGACGTTTTCCGATCTGGTTATTTATATGGAAGAGGGCGGGTAAGTTATCCGTGGAATGGTTCAAAGGTTCAAATTCAAGGTAATTCCAAGTGGTAGTCTATCTTGAAAGGCCTCGCTCCCCACGCTCCTTGACGTCAGAGTCCCACTTATTCTCTAATGGAGTGCCTGTGAGGTAAGCCCAATGCGACAGTTTTGGGAAAGGGGAGCAGCTGGTATGGAGAATCGAGGAATTTGATGACTCAATGAAAGGAGGGTGGTTTTCCCGGATTAGGATTCTATGGGCATCTGGAAACTCATTAAGGAAAGTTTATGAATTATTTCATGATAGGGTTTCACTCCGAGAGGTTCTTTTACGGCAGGGTGGCACAACAAATGATACGGCATCAAAACTTCGCATTTCTGCGGGGCTCGTGTTGAATGTAAAAGAATAGTATATTATGCAACACGTGCGTAATATATTTTTTTACTCGTGGGAGGTTTGTAACACGAGCCGAAGGCGAGTTTTACAATCCCACGAGTCGAAAAATATATTACGCACGCGTTTCATACAAAATTTTATGTCATCGCGCCCGGAATCCGCGATTTAACCGAGCGAAGCGGGCACCGATGGCATAAATAGGTTTTTAACGGGATTTTGTAATTTCGAGAGAAAATAAAAGGTTGAGTTTATACCAAAAGCAGTTAAACAATAACCGTTTGTCATCTGTCCAGTCGGAACCATTACAGGGTCTACACATTCGAGAAATACCCAGCTCTGATCTTTCGTTTCGTATTTTTTTCTAAATTCGATGTGTTCCCATAATTACGTATCACTTCAAATATTCTTACTCTCTATTATTTACATAATTTATTAAACCATTGTTGTAATGAGATGAAACTTTCTGTCTATATTCAAGTGAATAGCTGATTTTCACAAATCAGAAAATACGTATGACGAATTTTTCCGAAAAAAAGGAAAAACTGAATCTTTCCAAAACTTTGTAGGAACACATATATATATATATATATATATATATGAATATATATATATGTATGTGACTATATATATATATATATATATATGTATGTTTATCGGTCACTTCGGTGACACTGCAATGTTTTTGAGTAAAGTTCAAATCTGGGAACCTAACCTCAAAAACTGAACAGCTCTTGGCATGACCCGGGAGCACCACGTGGAGGTGGCTGTTCAAGGCTCCCAAAAAGTTGACAAT
>NW_011887838.1:311206-316673 GCF_000806365.1 Fopius arisanus
TTCCGTTTACGGCACTTTGGAGGGGTTGCCTGGGTGGTGTCAAATTTGCAGTGGGCCAACTCCCTCACATGGTCCATTTCACACGGGTGGTTACTTTGATGACCGTCATCAAACTGACCAGTGCTCCATTTACCATGTGCTGGAATTTTCCGTTACTGTCACCAAAGTGCTCAATTCACATACATATATATATATATGACTTATCGGGTTCACGTGACTCGCGAGCTTCGGTAGTGACAGCTAGAAGAGGTGCTTGATCTGCGTAACGAACCTACCTGCTCTACTACAATTTTTTTCCCTCCTTGGGCCTTGGTTCGGCTGATGTCGGCAGAGAGCGACCATGCGATCGAGCGGCAATTTTCAACTTTCCATCAATTTGAAATATAAATATCAATTTTTCATTCGAAAAAGACAGCAGTATTAGGAAATATTTTTTTTACTGGCTTTCATGACGAAGAATCGCTCTTTCCGTTCTTTTCCCTTTTCCCCCTTTTCCTTTTCATATTTTATTTGTAGCCGCCGCTTCCAAAACCAATAAAAACGTCATGGAAACGAAACTTTCAAATTTGCAATCTTTGACTCATTTTCCCGCGTTTTCTTCTTGTCAGCTGCATTACTCCTCTTTTCCTTTTCTTAAGGGTTATCCCCACTTCGGTTGATTTCAGCGGAGGAGAATGTCCAAGTCATAAAGGCCCATCACCTGATACAATGGGTTTTCGTCTACCCTTTGTTATGCGCTAATAGAGCACGACTTGCTCTCAGAGCAGAAGTTGCCCAGCCCTGGTTTAAACCCTTGATCATGTAAGGACTTGACTAGCACTCTCTGGTTTTCGTTGATACCGTAGATTTCTGACAGTTTCACGTTTATCTCAATGTTTGCATTCACAACTGCCATAATTTACACCGTTATTAACAGAAATTAACCCGACTCTAGTGTTTGGAACCCTCATCACTGTTTAATATCTCATATAAGCATTATAATTAAGCAACATCGATCGAACGTCTCAATTTTCTGATCTGATTATAACTGAATTTTTGACGAGGCCATATGAAAATTGGAGCTTCAAAAGTTTATTTTAACATATATCCGAAAATCTGAGTAAGAGTCGCCGAAATACATTCTATGGTTTTATTCAGATTCCCGAGTGACTTCTACTTGTAACGTCCATTCGTCTTATATTATGAAGTAATCAAGCCATTCTCTTATGAATTTTACAGAATGTTCAGTGGGAAAACAGCCTATGACCTCTCACGCAGCAAAGCTTTGATAAACAACTTGATGCAGCGTTTTGTCACAAATTCAATTTCACAAAAACCGGAGGATATTTCTAGCCCAGAAATATCCCATCCCGATACCAGTAACTTTACCCAAACAAGTCTTGTCTCAAACATCAGTCAAATTTCGATTGAGTCAACCAAGTCTACTGAACCACTCTGCGAACTCAATCACGAGCCGACTACCGAAGACTCTATCCCCCTTAACAAATCCAAAAACCCAATCTGGGGTGAGATATGGCCACAGCCAAGGACCATTCTTGATCTTTCCAACCATTCTGCTTCGTTCATCGCTGGAAAAGAACTATTCATTTCAATAATCCAAGGCGGCGAGTCGATTCATGACATTTTAGATGTCTGGGAGGTCTCTCGAGCTCACTTACTGGAGCTAGGTCACGATGTGAAGGTTGGCGAGGTTCAGCCCGGGTCAGGCCGTTGTATGGGAGATAACAGAATTGAGTGTATCGTAAACAAGAAACTATTCAATGTAGCAGAGGGCTACCAGCTCCATATATCCCAAAGCTCCATAAAAGTAAGCGCTGGCAGTTTGCCAGGCCTTCATTATGCAGTCTGCACTCTTGTGCAAATTCTACGCCTCAGCAAGAATATCGAAAGTCCAGACATTTGTGAGATACAGCCAGTGCTTATTAAAGACGAACCACGCTTCAAACATAGAGGAATTCTCTTCGACATCTCCCCTAGGGGACGAACTCCAACATTGGAATACCTCCTGTACACGATAGATCTTTGGTCTTCATTTAAAATCTCTCATTTACATCTTTACTCGAGGCTCAATCCTAGTTGCGACTGGCAATTATGCTATTCTAGACTGGAGATGGTAACATTGGATCGTTACTGCAGAGATCGTCATATAGATATGATCCCGGCCCTCGACGTAGACCAGAATATTAGCCAACGTCACCTTAATCAAATGTGGCCAGTCTTCCAGGAGGTACTAGCAACATTTCCCAGTTTAGGATATGTCCACGTCGGTCCACGACTGGCGAGTCTGTTAGTGCAAGCAGATAACTTAGATTACAGCCTCAGCATTAATGAAACTGTTGAAACTGACATGTCAGAGGTATTCAAATCTTACTCATGTCTCCAAGAGTTGTGGCATATCTTGGACCTCAACTCCGATACAACACTTCTACTCTGTTCGAATGGATTACATTCAAAATCGGAATTTAAAAGTATTCCCAGTAATGTAATTCTTGTGGAATATGGATTTCAAGCTGATTACGATTTTTCCGAGTGGACAGAAGCGTTCAAGATAGCCGGAGGCAATGTTCTTCCCAGCTCAGGCACCGCTAGTTACAATTCTCTTGCTGGATGCCCAGCATCTACCTTTGCTAATACCAGAAATGCAATTAAAACGGCATTGGAACAAAACTCTATTGGAGTCGTTGTCGCTCATTGGTCGGGCAGTCATCATCTTACTCCTCATCCTTTCTCATGGCTGGGGTATTTGGTTGGAGCTGGATTGACGTGGAATCCCAACTCTGATGTCGAGCTAGGTCTTAATGACACTTTCGATGCTGAAGTTAGTACAGATGGGAAGTATCAAACCTTTCTAACTAATATATTGAACATTCACGTCTTCCATGATATCGAAAATAAAGTGGGAAATGCAATTTTAGAACTCGGCCGATTGGATACGCTAGTATTAACGCTGTCGAAGAATCAAGACTGCAATGATCTTCGGCAAATTCCTGATAACAGAGGATCTACTCTTTATAGACTTTTAACTGATCCTGATAATGTGAATTTAGAATTTTTGAGTGCTGATCTTTTCGCTAGAATGACAAAGCAGATTAAACGTGTAACTCATGGACTTTATGAAGCTAATGTGACATCAAAGTTTGGATCAATGGAGATTCAAGAATTACAGCTTACAGCTGATCTTATGCTAACTGCTTGTAAGATTGGTAGAACTCTCATTGGAGTTGGATTGAATCCTAATAGCAACATGGGACTTGCAGTCATTAACTTAGGAATCAATAATCTACCCCCGACATTCAGGACTGATATTGCTAACAAAATGCTGGCGCTCATTGAGCAATACAAGGGTGCCTGGTTGCAGAGACATCTGCCTCAAGGGCTGCAGAGCTCGTTGTTAGTTCTAAATAGTGCCCTATATCGATTTGTACCCGCGCCGTAATTTTTTTTAATCCAACAGGTTAAGCTAATATAGTTTATATTTGCGTTCATCACATAATTGTAAATTTCAATACAGAAAGACACATTTATGATAAATAATATAGTTGCTTTCTATTCTTTACGATTCTATTGCTGGGAATCAGTATTACATACTTTTCAGTTCCGAACACTTGAAAATCAGAATGGAATAGTTATTTTTAGGCCTAGCAGTGGGAAACCGATCATCCCTCCCCACATGCAAGATTGATATAAGAATGATGTGAGGAAGGGTGGGAAGGGTGATATGTTTTCCCCGGCGTGGCTATAACCAAATTTTTCCAAACGCAGGCCCTGGGAACTGCAGTTTTCTGAACATGTAGCGTGGGGGTGCGAACGTCGCAATGATCTTTGATCTGAATAATTCTAGAGATAATTCACAGAAAAAGGTATTAATTTTTAATTCTCAAAAAATTTAGCAATTCACGAAAGTTCGCGCTTACAGCAGAGGATTCCGCTGAAAACAGGGAGTAAATAAAACAATGAATAGCAATAATTCTCATGTTCTGGTTTTTTTTGTTAATTTCTTATATAAAAAAATATATTTTTCCGTCCTGCTTCTCACGACTTCTCGTCTGGAAATTGGTACTTCAAGAACTTGGAAATGACTACGGAGAAATACTGTCTGGGCTGTTGGAATGGAGTTTTTTCACTCGTGTGGTTGGTCAACAGTCCGGAAATATACTATTACACGTTTTCCTGCTATTTTGAATTGGTTTACGGTTTTAAACAAAATTCCACCTGTGCCTCACAGCTGCATAGTGGGGACGACAAGAAGCTGAGGGGAAGGTGAGAGTGACCGCCGCTCTATGGCTCCCCTGCTTTTGGCTTTGCAATGCCTACGTGTATTATACCTCACCTAGGGGCCGGAACTTTAGGGCCATGAAAACAATTTTATGTCATAGCGGCCGGTAAAACGCGTTTCTAACCTCGCTTCGCTCGGATAAAAACGCGTTTTCGGCTACAATGACATAAAATACCATCATAGCCACGGCGGAAAAAGTGATTCTGACTCATGCGCGTTATATTCTTCGTCTCCCACTCGGACTATAAAGTCGCATTCGTCAGATTCCCTTTTTCTGTCCTAGGCGTGAAATGTACTATTAAATTTTCACATCGTACAGCGGTCCCATTATATCTACTTTTCCAATGGCATTAATTAGCCCCAATTTGGCGTACACTTCGCAGTTTATAATTTATAACATTGTTGTAGAGATATAGAGATAACATAATCCAATCTGTTAAAAAAAATACATATGATAATTAATGTAACATTGTGAAGTAAGTGAGGTAGGAAAGTTGAAATTCAACCGCACTTCTCAGCGTCAATATGATCTGGCAATGTTATAGGGGGAATTGTTCAATAAAATTTTTGCCAACCGCATCCCTCTTCTGATACTTTTATAAAGTTCAGAATAGGCCGAGGAGAGGTGCCCTAAAGATGCGGGCCATGACACTTTCTCAATTGAAAAGAAAAAAGTTTGAATTGACCGGCCAACCAAAGTAAACGTGTATGTATGTACGTGGAAGAGATTATAGGGGAGATTGCTAACGTCAATGGCGAACCTTCAACCGCGAAATTGTCTGGCCGCCCGAGCCGAACTAATTTTGCGGGTGTACCTGTGAATCAAACAGGTCGCGAGGGCAAGAGTGTCGCTAATTTTCGGAGGGCGTGGGTACAGATAAGGCAGAGCGCGAGCCCGAGAGTGTCGATAATTCGGAAAGATCAGCAAACGCGAGAGTGTCGATAATTCCAGGAAATCGTGACGAAAGAAAACATCCCATATAGAGCGGAGTGGGAGTATGATGGAGAAACAATCAGCAGTATGTAATTAGCCGCAAATTATCAATAATTACAAAAACGAACTCTTACAATCGATTGTAAATCGTTCGCAGGTGATTGTAAAAAAGGTCATAATGTTTAAGAGTAGATAGTTTTTTTATAAAAAATAAAAAACTTATGACCCATGTAGTTAGCCGCATTTTTTTTTCTAAT
>NW_011887838.1:318558-401972 GCF_000806365.1 Fopius arisanus
TGTTGAACAATTTTTCGAATTTACAGAAGTGAATTCATTTTTCTCATTCCGTCCATCGATTGTTTCTCCATCATACCCCCACTCCGCTCTATATGACACTCGCGCGTTTGCTGGTCTTTCCGAATTATCGACACGCTCGGGCTCGCGCTCTGCTTTATCTATACCCACGCCCTCCGAAAATTACCGACACTCTTGCCCTCGCGACCTGTTTGATTCACAGGTACACCCGCAAAATTAGTCCCGCCAGTTCCGCTAGGAAATTTCGCGGTTGAAGCTTCGCCATTGGCGTTAGCAATCTCCCCTATAATCTCTGTACGTGGCACCGAAGAGGATTGACTAAAGTAGAGGCTCAGTTCTGGGGGTTTGAGTGACCCCACCGGCATCGTAGTATCTTATCCCAGAGAGAGAGAGGGCGCCACACGCAATGCTCGGGTGGTGTCTGCGCGTTTTCGCGCTGAGATGGATAGGAAACGAGATATACTAAAGTCACCATAAGTTTTTACTTCTCTGGGTGCCCCCACTCTACGTAGTTACCACTTGTAACCATGTCCCCCACTCCTAAAATCAATGTTAAAACTTATGCTGACTTCAGTATAATTGCAATTTTCTGAATCCTTAAAACAGTTGCGATTATCTATCATTAGCTATGCGTCGTAGCGCGAAAATAATGCATTCGCCTCCCCCAAAACCAATGTTCAAAAACAATTTTCAAAAAAAATTTTCAAAAAAATTTTGACTAGTCGACGGGGTGAATGTCATTTTCTGTGTTATAATAAAAAACAAAAACCAATTTCGTAACGCAAAAAAAAGCATTCGCACCGTCGACTGGTCCCTCTGACAGCGGGACAGCATTGTGTGTACTACTCAAATACTCAAACCCCCGGAACTGAGCCTCTACTTTAGTCAATCCTCTTTGCGTGGCACTCTTGATTCGACGCATGCGCACTCTCGTTAATGCTAATGCATGATTTGGAAGTTGGATAGCACGTAGCCATCAGAATGCTATACCGATACATAATAGTATACTAAAGTCACAAGTGCCTAACCCATGTGTCCGTAGTCTCAGTTTCGTATTAAAACACCATATTGGCCTCTGATTCTATTCATTGGTAAATTTTGTCGATCACTTTATTTACTCTTATAAAAATATGTGGTCAACTGGTTGGGAAGTAGTTGGTAAGAATAAGAAGGCCAAATTGGCCGGAAAACTTTCAAAATTGTCAAAGGCTGAGAAAAAGAAATTCATTGAGAATGCACCAAAAGTTGAGGATTTCCGTAAGTTAGCGATTGTGCTCAATGTGGTTTGTCAAATCCATAAAATAAAGTATAAAATTTATTTCATTTTGGCAGTTCCTCTTGATCAAGTGAAAACACTCTACGACAACTTAGAAGGCGATAAGGAAAATAATCAACCAAAAAATAAAGGATATAAAACTAAAGAGAATGAGGAAAAGAAAAAGCAGCACCAACAGAAATGTCAGCAAAATGACAGAAAACAGCCGATCAAAGGAAAATTTAAAGAAAAATTGAGTAAAATCACAGATAGAAATGCTATGACTGTAGAAAAAATTAACGAACTCCTAGAAACAAATAGGATGCGATTTCCAGAAGCTCCACTCATTTGGCTCAAGGACCTGGTCGCATATGTTAACAGGACAATTACGCAGGATAATCCAGACTTTATTTTCCAATCTACTTCAGATACTTATCCGCTGAGTTTAATTCCAAAATCCATTCGTACAATCTTCGAGAGAGTTATCAAAGGTGCAGGGGCTCAAAATGTTCAATTATTTTATGAGGGAACTCTCCTTTTAATGGTGAAGAACATGTCCAACGAGAGTCCAGATATGGGGAGCAAGATATTTCTGCAATTGTTGGCGCAAATATATCCAGAGATCACAGCATTAAATATCGAGAAACATATTAGTCTCAGAAATTCTTATCAAAATAAAAAATCAATCGGTTTTGCATTGCTTTGGGCTCTTTCTCAGGGGGGGAAAAAAAATCCAGGGGTAGGCCTAGCACTGTGGCATGAAGTTATGGCTCCCATGTTAGAATCCCGAATTTATGCTAGTTATGTTCTAAAAATATTAAGAAAAATTCTCGCGAATTGTAAGAATCCGAATAATCTGACGCAACAGATGTTGTTGGAAATTATTGAGGATTTATATTCTGGGAAGATCAATATTTCAAATGCTGTTGAAAAGGAGATTGAAGAATGCGGAGAACTATTGAAGGTACGCTTCTACTTGCAGTAATTATTTCAGTATCCAATTGTTACACATGTTGACTCTTTTTCCATTTCATTATTATTTTTGCCTTACTTTTACATTTTTCAATATTCAAGGACTTCTTTGTTCATATAATTTGTCGAGATGATTGAATTACTGAATTGTGGTGTTCGCTACCACGTGATTTATTGCCTTTAATCAAAATTCATCCTTTAAAAGTTTCCTGTGTATTGCCATTCATTATTTTCATTTATTTCGTAGGTGGCAGCTATGGAAAGTAATCAAATTGATCATCTGTTGCTATTTGAAAATTTATTTGGCAGAATTACATTAAAGATTACTCCAACTCTCAGAGATCAATTATTGACAATACTAACAGCTTGCATTGCTGTTGAATCCAAGTGTTTAGATTCCTGGATAAGTCTACATGTGAGGCATCTTTACACATCGGAATTGCTCCTCAAACAATTAGGTAATGCAATGATTAATTTCGGCATCCATCGATCCGCGTTAATCTAACTCAACATTGATTATTTAGAAATTTGATAATGTCCTCAGTGATTCCTTAGTTATGTACGAAATTGTCAAACAATAATATTGTTGAAATACAGCGCTTAGCATTTTCTATTAATCGACTAGGACGATAACAAAGTGTACGTTGTTACGAACGATTTTGTAAAATTTGCTCATATCAATTGTCCAAGTGGCAATTGTGAAAGATCACAAAATGATGACAATAGCTAAACAAGAAATGCAAATAGAATATAGTATTTTACAGGCAAACAAATATCTACAATGTCATCAATTCAGTGGCGATGAAGATACAGATGAACTTACGAAATGGGGAGTCTTAAGATTTGAAAGTGTCAAGTGTCTGAAAATGAAACCGTTTTTTAGTATGTCAACGAAAGTAGTAGAATTCTAAATCTGACAAAATAGTTTTTCACATGATATTACATATGCATAATGAATTATTCGATGAGAGCATTTCATTTTAATGTTAAAATATTCAGGAATGAGAACAGTAAAAATAGTGCCATGAATGTACTCTCATATGAAAGTTAATGTTCTTAGCTTTCGAATGATTTTGCACACCCATTCCCTATCATTAGTTCAGATGGAAAACCTCCACGAATTAAAAATCTGTGAAAAAAAAATCGAATTAAATCTGGGAGTGTAGGGTGCCGGCAGAAAATGTTATTTAGAAATTTATAACTTTCGTGCGGAGGAAAATACAGGGATGAAACAAAAACAGTATAGCTTATGTATTGACCGAAAATACGGAAACCTTGGAGAACTGACTTTCAAGTCAAGTAACTCAGAGTGACAACGATTTTTTAAATAAGTATAGTGTTACTTATGAACAAACCGGAATTCCTTATCCAAGTTTTACTGTTGAATTACATTCCTTAATTTTTATTTTAAAAAGGCATAGAATTAAATATTACTTTCTACAAATACTACCAATTCCAGGTGACAATTGGCATGATATTGACACTCAACTAAATTGCAGTGCTTTAAAGTTTTGCCTGGAAACAATTATCTCAATGGACATCAAAACGAAAAAAGGAAAGGAAGAAGCCTGTGTAGCCGCCTGTCGAAAACGTGCAGAGGTAAGAAAAACAATCAATCAATAATTTTCAATGCTGATACTGACAAAAAACGTACGTTTCCATCCATGCATTAAGTACGAGATTCGTGAGTGTGACCAGGCTTCTTTCCTTAGTTCCTATAGGCTCAAGTCCTTCTGCCTATGCTATGAAGCATATCTAGTGCATACTCATTAGAAAGCTCAATAAGGAAACTTCAAAATGACACATGACTTGTCAATTTATGACGATTTTTCATTACCTTATGATAGTTTCAGGCGAAAATTCAATCTTCGTATTTCATTCAAACAAATAACTTTGGCTGAATTTTTCCGTATTTCCCAATAAATCAGACAACAATTTATCATCAATCATTTTGAAGAACATGTACTTTTCTTCAATATGGTGTATGAAAAATGTGATTCCAGAGCCGCATAGCTCTGACTACCTCTCAAAACGTCATCTTTTGTTTTAATTTTATCTGGTTAATCAAAAATATATTCAAATTTGTGATCAAATTTGTGCTGCGACAGCCACTCCAATGGTTATAAAGAGATGATGAAAAAAAGCGGAAACACTATTGAAGGGCGCTGAATTGCGATAATGATTGAAAGGGATTTACCGAATTTACAAAACAATAATAAAAAATAGCTTACCATTGCTCTCTACTGGATTGAGTGACAGCTAGACACAATGGCAGGCTGCGTATTTTTCATTATATTTTTGTAAACTTGATAAATCTTTTTCAATCAATATCGCCATTCAGCGACCTTCCACAATCCTTCCTCTTTTTTCCATTATCTTCTTCTAGCCATCCGAATGGCTGCCGCAACACAAATTTGTTCCCAAATTTTAATATATTTTAGTCAATCCGGACCTTGACTGAATTTTCAGCTATTTAGAGTAGATTGCCTCCGGTTTCTGCATAATATCACACCCCAAAAATGGCACTTTCTGCCATTTATCGAGACTTTACACTGCACCAGTGGTAATAGATCGCAAGTCAATTTGTGGATCTCATCGCGATTTTCAAATTAATACTTCAATGAAAAACATCAAATGATTTTCCAATTGACCCCTAAGTTATCTAATTACGTCTAATACTCATCACCTTATAGGAGTTCGTATTAAAGAATTAAAGTGGATTTTTCCATACGTGTCGGTCAAGAGAGTGAAACTATCCAGGCAATACATCCATGTAATGACCTACTCATCAAGTTATAGCAGATTTTCTTTCCGTTTTTAGTGTTATAAGCTATATTCATCTGAAAAATTTTTAAATGAGCTTCAAAATGACACCTGGACTCATATAATTCTGATTGTTCATGGCCTTAGGATCGTCGCATTTCAAAACTCAAATTCCACAATTTAATTTTACAAGATGCCCTGAAAAATATATGAAGATGTATCCTCTGGATTCCAACTGGCAAACACTTAAATGAATTAAAAACCATTGCCTTTTTTATGCGCTGAACGCCAAGAAAATGAACTGCATCAATTTCTCAGTTTCTGCCAAAAAACAATACTCTAATGTAAATCAAGATACGCGACTGCGTATCGGCCAAGTGGGGGTTTTATCGGTGTAACGTCACATGCCGAAGCTGTCGGGTATAATATACACGACACAACTACTCCAAAAATGTGTTTTTGACTTTTTTTCTCGTAATATAATTATTATTTCGAAAAAAAAAAAAATAGTGAAGTTGAGATCTTACGATCCGCTCCTTTTTTGCACACGCAGCTCCACCCAAGACGTACGAGCGTACATTTAAATCCATTGGGTTATATATTGAACACATGTACAATGTTGCTTTACAATTATTATATTTTAGACCAGCAAGAGTCAAGTGCAAATTTAAACGAATTATCGATAACCATATTCCTTTGATAAAGTCTTGAAAAAATTTATTTTCCAATGAAGAATCGGCGGAATGAACGCATTACTCCATCTTGCGGAGAAAAAAAAAAAGAAGTTTAAGGTACCTTATACGCAACCTTGCTGATGTACATACCTCTAACTCACTCGGTTCACTGAGAATCTTACAATTGACATTTCATTGCAGCATAGCTTAGAACATTGGTAAAAACGTGGAAACAGGAAGGGGACATAATATCGATCTGTACGGTGCCATCGCGTATATATATTGAAGGATAGTCTTGTCGTGCTAGTGACGAAACGGCACCCAATCACCTTTTGCTTTCTCTTTTTTCCTTTTATTATAATTTAACATTAATAAATTGTAGTAACACTATTATTTATTATCCTAGAGGAGATAATTTATTAAACATAAACAACCTATCAAAGGTACGTTGGCAGAAGATTGAATGTATGCAGTTTCGGCCTAATCATCTCGAATTTATTCCTATCTTTCTGAAAGTGCTCTCTCTTTGTAGTTTGTGCCAGTTTCATAAATTACCAATTCATCCTAATTTTTTCGATTTAATAATTATTGAAAATCAGAATAATGCATTACTTGATTTTCTGTTGAATTCAAGAGTTTATCACGGAAAATGACAGCGTCACCGAAAAAGCAACGACCATTCCCATGGAAAAGAGGTTCCTTGTTGCTTTTCCTTCTCATTAGTGCTGTTGTTGCTTATGACTACAGAAACCATGGCTGTTTCGAAGGTAAAATTCACCCAGCTTATATTAATAATGAATTAATAAAACATCATGAATGATGGTTAAAAATTTTAAAGGAACATCCCACTATTTAAGAAAACAAGCAAAATTGCTAGGATCTTGCTACGCTGTGTTAATGTATTATAAAAATAGTCTAGTCCAAATACGTAAATATTTCTTCAAATTTCTATTTCAAATTCCGATTTTTTAATTTTTCTAGCAAATTTGCTATGGCATTGACGGGAAAAAATATAACGTTTTTGCGTTCTGCCATTATTGAATCACTTATGTTTTTTCTCCGTTTTCTCTAAACTTTTGAAAAGAATCACAAAGCTGTGGAGAAAGTGCATGGAAATGATCATCCCACCACAAAACGTCGTGAACCATTAAATAATTGCAAAACGCAAAAACGTTATATTATTTCACATCAATCTCATCGATAATTTATTAAAAAATTGAAAAAACGAGAATTATACATGGGTATTATATCAGTGTGGAGCATCCTTAAGGTCTGCATGGACTATTTATCGAGCGTGATATTTTGTTTGAATTCATACTAGGTAGTCTAAAATATATTGGAATTCGGCATGAAATTTGTGTTGCGGGAACCATTCGGATGGTTATCAAGTGATAATAAAAAGAAAAAAGGATAAATTATTAAAGGGCGTTAAATAACGATATTGATTGAAAGGAATTTACCAAACTTAAAAAAATATAATGAAAAGTAGGTAGCTGGGTTGAGTGACAGCTAAATGCAATGGTAAGCTGCATATTTTGTATTATTCTTTTGTAAACTTGGAAGATCCCTTTTAATTAATATGGCAATTTAGCGCCCTTCAATAATTTTTCCGTTTTTTTTTCATTATCTTTTGCATAGCTTTTGCATAGTTTTCCATAGCTTTTGCATAGCTTTTCAATAGCTTTGCATCCTTGCAACAAAGATTTGATCCTCAATTTTAATATATTTTTGGCTAATCAGAGTTGAAACAATAGATTATATTCTATAGATAGTCAATGTGGGCCTTAAAAAGGAATAAATTTTCCTTAATTGTATTTGAAGCATTTTTTGAAATTCTCCTCTCCACTTTTCTGTATACACTCGTTTTTCTTTTTAGCCTCTACCACTGGACATTTCGTGAAAATAAGCGGCGTAATGGGATACGCACAAAAGATTCTTACGGTGACCAAGTTTTACTCAGACAACGGATTAGACTACTTGAAAGCAATATCGCCTGAGTATTACGAAACTATTGCTGATTCAACAATCCACTACAGTAAATTGGCTGGTGACTTTTACCTTGTCGGAAGAAACCTAATCATGAGAATCTACAATAATACAGCTAACTATGCCGACGAGAAGTGGCCAATTGTTCTGGCTAATGTGAGTATAATAATTGGATGAGACATTCAAATACTCAAGTTTTTCCATATTTAAGTAGATTTCATTAATTTTTTAAATTTTTGGCGGTTACCAACATATTAAAGATACTCACTTGCTCAGCAGAAATAAATATAGAAGTGTAATTGAGTGGCGATTGCCAACTCGTAAAAACCAGAGACTCACAAATTGGGTCTAGTCTAGATAATGAAAGTAGAGAGCATACAATTGGAATTATTAAGAATCCAAGGATGGTTTTCAATTTTTCATAATGGTTTCTTTAATGAAGAATTATAAAGATATAGTGATAGTGGTAATTGTGGGAAAGTTATGAGCCGTATACAAACGAGAATAAATAGACGAGAAAAAGATGATCTGTAACTTTCCAGAAGAAAAGTTTATCTGAAATCATCATTTGAAAAGTTCAAAATTTAGGGTTTTAGGGTTTAGGAAGAGAAATTTATCTAGATGAATGAGAGAGGGGAGTTCACGTTGACGGAGTCAATTTACCATCGATTCCAAGAGTTTTATAAACTCCGTGGAGACGTTGGCCGTAATTGTTAAACCAGAAGCTAACGTATTCTCTACTTTTTTCGTGGATTGGAAAAAAAAAATATGCATCATCTTCTAAAAGATTAGAAGCTGATCGCAAATTTTCCAGTTTCACGAGGAGGTTCTGACTGGTTAAACTCCCGATCCCATAGCCATTTACATGTTTTCGGCTTAAAGGCAATGGGAAATTCTCAAACAGGAGAGAAATGAATGGAATCTGAAGCATAAACGCAAGCAAAAAACTATCAACTCTCGAGATGGTTTTTTTTTGTAAGTTAGAAAAACAGTCAGGGAGACAGCAGGCAAAGATACTGCGAAATTCTTCGCGCCAATTTATTAAGAGGATCTCTCTGAGGAACAAGTACGGGAACTGGAAGTCTCGAAGAAAATGACGACCACGCGATATTACTGTTTACGAGATTGCATGATCCAAAGTTATTAATTTTAAAGAACGGTTCTTCAAATTCGGACGAGTCTTCAACTGGCCAACTACGTGTACAAAAAACTGGAATAACCACCTCTAGAATTGCGACGCTTTTCGCGAATTCCCAAGACAATCGGAGAGGATTTTACTTCCTATATTGCACATGACTCGGAACATCCGGAAACCTACACTGGGGAAAACAAAGTTCTTAGAGAAGTGCATTTTTATTTGAATGAAGAAACTCATACTCGTAAATTTCCACGAAAACGATATCTTGCACTAACAAACAAAACTTTAGTCAAGAAATCTTGTACGTTTCCGAAACAGGATAGGCAATGATGAATCGACAAAAAAACAGGCGACCTGATGAACCAAATCAAGTAATGAAAAATGAGACTTCTGAAGAAATTCACTCAGCTACACTTAACTTGAGGATTATATTATCTGGTTAACTCATTTAGATCGATTTTTTTTGCAGAAACCTTGGTGCATTGCTACATCAAGCATAGCTACACCATATAAATCCCTGTATGCTGAAGAAAAAGTTAAAAAAAATCAAAAATAGAAGCCCGTACTTTTTTAATTGATATTGAAAGGTATTTAGAGAAACGCACAAGTCGGAAATATCTGCTTGATATAGCAGAGAGGAAAGCGGAGGCCCATTAAAGAATAGTATAGTTCGCAACGAGTGCGGAAAAATGAGATTTTAGGCGCGTGGGAGGTTTATAACAGGAGCAATTTCCTGCACATTTTGAATAATATTTTTTTTCGAAATGTGCGGGAATAGTCTATTATGCAACGTACATGATGAGTTTTTTGACTCGTGAGATTGTAAAACTCATCTTTGGCTCGTTCTATAATCCTCCCACGAGCCAAAAAATACCTAACGCACGAAGTGAGGTTAGAATTGCATGATTACGGGCACCTATGAGATAAATAAGATGAACATTGCAGAGTTTAATTTTGATGTTCTGATATTTCGGAAAAAATAATTTGGGTATACGTTCATCCTACTTCCTGTAGCACTCGGAAGCTTATTATTAATGTCCTTAGTAACAATAAAAAGTAAAAAAAATGGAAATGGGTATCATTTATTAAGTGTTAATTTGTTCTAGATTGAAGAATACTTCCCCGGCTGGCTTCACACATTGCGGACAATTGCAATAAAAGTGTTGGAATGTACTAAACAATACTCAAATTCAACTGCTGATTACATCATTGATAAATCACATGTTTTCATTCAATGGCTACAGTCTAGCGTTTTTGTGTAAGTATAATTCCCTAATCGGTGAATTCGCTGAGGAAAAATTAATTGAATAAATCCTGGAAGATAGTATTGTAATACGTCGATGCCATTTACACAATTGTTTCTGGAGTTCAATGAAAGAACACTATCATTAGCATAAAACGGTATTTAACGGTAGAGATTTCATTCAAAACTTGCTTAATTAATGCCAAAAGAAGTCATGTTTGCTCCTAAATTGCTTCTAAAAAGAGGGAAAATTGATCGACTGCAATTATGATTTCTTACAGGGGCAAGTGGAGTCCAGAAAATATAAGAAGCTACGCGATGAAAGCGGTTGATTTCACTCAAGAACATGCGACTCAAATCTATGATTGGGTATATGAGAAAGTGCAAACTCTGTCAAAGATCCAGTGAATCGTCAAAGGAGTACGAGTTATAACAAAATCAACTATACAAAAGCCACAGATGGAGGCACAAACCGATCAAGAGTAAACATAACAATGAAGGTTTTACGAAACAAAAAATACCATACAACCATAGAAAAAACCATTTTATATTTCTGCATTTACTTATATTTATATAAATATGATCAATTGTTCAGTTCCTTGAACATGTATACCTTTAGCATTAGTGCGACAGCCATTTTACCTGTGATATTCCGGAAAACCCAAAAATTATAAGAAAAACGTATCTCTCCTGAAATATCTGGAACTTTTCAATTGGTGCCCGTCTGCCTTTTTTCCTATGAATTAAACTACTGGCAAAAAAAAAACAATGAAATAAACATTATTGAATTATTATTATTATTATTATTACTATTATTATTATTATTATTATTATTATTATTATTATTATCATCATCATGTTTTTTATTATTTATATCGAGACATTCGTTGGTAATCAATTTATGCTGGATGAAATCATGGCAATCATAAAAGTCTTAAGAAATGAAAAAATTGCAATTTTTAGCTCTACATAGCAAAGCTTTGCATATATTAAAGAGCTTCAAGTTCTAAACCTCAATACTTCTTTCATTTGACTGATCCTTACGCGATAAAATAATTGATGGTTGTCTATATAATTAAAAATTCATATATATCTTAATTTTTTAGTGTAGAGATAAGAATGGGATAATCATAACAATGTTGTTCAACTGTGAAAATAATTGAATAAATGACATTTTTTAGAGTCTACTTTAAGAGTTACGAAAGCTTCAAGCAAGGTATTAATTGAAAAATAATAGATTGCGGTATGAGTACTGTGATGAAGTAAAATTTAGCCGCCATTTGCTAGTGATTTGGACCGATTTTGTACATTATTTAAGGAGTTATTACCGATATCGTCTCATTTTTCATGTTTTTTTCCAACTTTCTGAGAAATAGGTAATAAAATTAACGTAAAAAATATACAGTTTTGAAGTTTTACCGCGCAAAATTTTTCCTACGTTCCCAGTAAACTTTTGTAAAAATTCATTAAACTTTCCAAACATTTAGAAAAATAGCCGCACGACTATGAAAATTCGTGAAAAACGATATATTTTTGCATGTCAATCTGATCCAGGTCCTTCCAGAAATTTACAAACACCATGAGAAATGAGACGACATAAGCAATAACTCAAACCATTGAAATCATCCCAATTTTGTGCTCACAGTAGCCTAACCATACTACCCCCCTTCCTCTACATTAATATTTCGGAGGCCTAGAAAAGTGCAAAAGATAAAGATAAATTGTTGAAATCCATTATATTTCATTTATATTCTTTGCTCGTTTCATTGTTATTTCTCGGTTTTATTCCAGGGATATATTTAGTACCAAGTTCTCAGTACATCTAGTTATACTTTATTATATATCTACATAATCTTTATAACGTACACAACGTCGCAGTATCCAGAACAAAGCAACCGGGAATTACCATTTTAATACTGGAGATAATTGAAATAAAAACCAAGGAAACTGCCATCTGTAAGGGAAGAATAGCGAAATATGACTTATTAAAAAAAATAATGAACCGTATAAATATGAGAGAAGCAGAGGCGAACAGTGGAAAACTCATCATCAGTTAGAATGTAATTCAATGTATGGATACAGATTATCATTTCACATCTAGCACGATCGTTACCAAAAATATCTCATTTTCTTATCATTAAGTTGCGAAGGAAAAAAATTCTAATTTTTTTCCATCAATATAAAAACTGTTGTTTCTCCGTAGGAGATATTAAAAAATATAAGTAAGTTAACTATTCTTGATTTTCTGAGAAGCAATCAGGAATTTTTCACATTCAAAATCCGCATGTTTTACGAAATAAATGGATCAAAAGAAGTAATTAGGTAAGAGTGAGAACTTCCGCAGTGGATTATTACAATTCATGCGGAAAGAAAATCTTCATGGAATTTTTATAAAGTTGATTACAGAGATTTTCTTCCTTTTCGTCTTTTAGAGATGTCAACACCTCAAGTATTTGCCTGGAGAAAAACAACGAGTAATTACATTACTTGAAACAACGTAGTGATGAATAACGCAGAAGCAGAATGAATTTCACTTGAATTATTATTATTTTATTTTAAAATTCAAAAGAAAAGTTCACTTACACTATAGTGGACGGCTCATTTCTTCCTTTAACCATTTTATCCGCCTGCCACTTTTCCTTTTTAACTGAAGGAAACTGTGTAATTACATGTTTGGCTGATGCATGCATAGGACGGATTTCACACCAAGGACAATCCGTTTCGATCATTAATTTTTCTGACGGGATTGTCTTCACTGTGAATAAACTATCTTCTGTTTTCAGCGAGCTGGAAAAATTTAACAAATATTGATGTCTCAATTGCATTGTTCGTCACTTGAAAATTGAGCAATATTGAGCAATAATTTTGCAATAAAGTTTTTTTACTCGTGTAAAATTGGTGTCCAAGCTAAAGGACTGAAGGATTCACTAACAACAATAAAAAAAAACTCATCATCGCTATGTGTAAAGCGACATTTTAAAGTGTTTTTACACTTGTAGTCGGCTTCGGCTCGCGCTATAAACCTCTCACGACCCCAAAAACAATTCTTCGTAATCATGCAAACGTACAAACTAAGATTTTTTTCTTTTTTCAAGTATAGGTATTTTAAAAATCACCAACCATCCATTGATGCCGATATATAATCCCAATTGCAAAATACTATTAGCTTCTTCTGGAGTACCATCAAAAGAGTGTACTACCCCCTCGGTCAGTTCTTTTTTATGTTTCCTGAGAATATCGAGAAAATCCTGCGAAGCATTCCTGCAGTGCAAAAAAAGCGGTAGTCTCAGAGTCCCACACAAACCCAGCTGCATTTCAAAATACTTCTTCTGTATGTCCTTTGTGCAAAAATTTAAACGATCGTAGTCCAGACCAATTTCTCCAATCGCAACAATCTTATCGCGATTATTTGATGCTAAAGTTGCCATAGACTTGAGGTACTTCTCGGGGTCACCGAACTCTTCATATTCATTACAACGAGTAGGATGAACGCCAATTGTTGTATATAATCTTGCTGAATAAAATACAAATTCATATTTTCAATTCTTTTAAAATATAAGTAGAAAAACATTTTTTATCAATTATTTCATGTTTACTGAGAAAAAAATAAATTTCGAGAAAAGGATAAAATGGAGGATTTCAATTCTCTTCATTATACTAACGTCTCATTAAAGTGTTTGTATCAACTCAGGGTTGATACCCTCGAGCTACCAAACTAATATCACTCGAGATGTGATTCCTTCACTGAATTTCCCTGGGTGTTGCTTGATATTCTTTTTATCAAAACTACTTGGGAGGAAAGTTAATTGATAGGGGTGAATAACAAATAATTAAATTACACTGACACTGCACCTTGGTTCCATAGACTCAAAAAATGTTATCCTTTATTCAATACGGTCTTTGCGCACTAGAGAGATTACAAATTTGTTATTTTTCACTTCACTTCCAAAAACTAACTGACCTTTTTCACTTTTATTTTCTTGAGAGCGTCGGAAAAAGGAGGAGGAAATTAGCTAAACAATAATTATTGTCGTTTCTCTGATTGGTGAGCTAAGAACCTTCGAACTCATTGGTGTGATTTATCGATGGTGGGAGAAGAGAGGGTGGGATTTAAGGAAAATTAGAATTTTGACATTTCCGAAGTCATAAATTCTGTCTACGCGAAGTTGAACCCCTTTTTTTTTGTGTGACGGCTTGCAACGGATTATCTTGGAAAACAGCTAGTAAAGTTGGGGAGTTGCCCATAATAAAATGACGGGTTCGGCGGTTCTCGCTCCTCGCGTGCGATTTGAGGGTGGACAAAAAAATAGTGAATTGCTGAAGAGCTGACGGGTTTTGGGGAACAAGAATTTTCCCAGATGACCAGCAGCTTTGTTCAAACTACTTGTCCATGATTTTCATTGGGATTACTGGATTAGGCGGATGAAGAAAAAAAAAAGGCTTGAAATTTCTCCGTTATCCGCGTCCTCCCTCTTCGTTCGCTCTCCAAAATGTTTGTTAATTTCGAATATTTTCTTTTCCTTAAGAGCTATAAATTATAATCAAATACAATTCAACAATGAAAAACAATAGATTTGTTGGGGATGAAACAGTGTTAATAAAATATAATGATTTGTCCTATTTCATCGTCTATGTATTTCAGCCCAGATAAAAGTGAGCTCAATTCATCAATTTTTGCTACATTACTACCGGAAAATTAAAACTTAAGGCCCGGGTGGACTATTTATTGAATGTCATATTTTGTTTAAATTTTATCCTTTTAGCCTAAAATACATAAAAATTTGGGATCAAATTTGTGTTGAGGGAGCTACTCGAATGGTTATAAAAAAATAATGAAAAAAAAAGAAAAAATTATTTAAGGGCGCTAAAGAGCGATATTGTTCAAAAGGGATCTACTAAGTTTACAAAAAAATAATAAAAATTACGCAGCTTACGCAGCTTAGTCCACCCGGGCCTTAAATAAAAATACAAAAAAATAAAAAAAATAATGAGAAAGATGGCTCTTAATTGTAGAAACATTGGAAAATAACACTTCGTTTTATTATCATGAGCGTAATAATTCACTATTTAACGATATTCACATATATTACCAACCGACAAAAGAAACAAAAACCACGAATATTGACTATATTTTAATCGGGAATAACGTAAAAAATAACTTGAAATTATCATGCATAATTCAAAGCTCCGCAGTGGCCCAAACAGTTTTGAAGATATATTACAAAGTGTAATACCCTCAATGAATGGAACTTGAATTTTGCGTTTACTCAGGTATGCGCATGGAGATGAAGAATTACAGAAAAGCTTATCCAACTTTATTGACCTAAACTAGCAGCACAACGACAGACGTTGTAGCACTGTTTATTTTAACACTTCGTAATGAAATAAGTATTGATAAATTTAGGGAAAAACATGAAAAATTGTAAGTATTATACTTACGATCTGTTTTAGCAAGTTCAAGGGCCTTTTTGCTCTCCCCAAGGCTACCCGAAGTAATAATAATCTTTGACAGATTATTTTTCCAGCTTCTCTCCAGGACTATATCTAAGTCGGGGCGATGCTTCTCAGCTCCATGGTAAATCCCCTGGTACATGGGATCTAACAAATTGGCTCCGATATCTATAAATATAAGCAATTTTTATGAAGGACATTACCAAAATCGAAATATAGCTTATAATGGAGCGGAACAACCCTTAACCTATCAA
Source organism: Fopius arisanus (assembly GCF_000806365.1). Lineage (NCBI taxonomy): Eukaryota > Metazoa > Arthropoda > Insecta > Hymenoptera > Braconidae > Fopius > Fopius arisanus. The sequence continues at coordinate 334,313 of NW_011887838.1, forward strand.
CTCGTTTAATTTCGTGTGCTCTATAAGGGTAGAAAAATATAATCAATGTTCATTACCTATGAATTTCCGTAAATTTGCCATTCTCGGAGTGCAATCATGCAATCACGAAACTCTTCAAACTGTAACAAAAGTGATCTTACAGGGATTTATACCGGTGTTTATTTCCTTTTCATTGAACTGGCTCCTCTGATAGATTGCAAGTGACCAATTAAATATACCTATACCTCCTATTCTTGTGGTAATGAAATCTCTAATCTGTTATGTTATAAATCTGATTACTGAAGTCACATTTTTGGTTTAATTATTGTCACTTTTAAATCCGTGAATAGTTGAGTCGATTGAGTCCAATAGTCGGTATAGAGAATAGTGGGGGACATTGGATTGATGTAATCGTGGATAAGGTGAAACTAAGGCTGCCTTTAAATCTCTCTGAATATCACAATTGAAAATAGATTTGAGATTATTTGATTTTTAAGCTTCAGGAGTAATATTTGTAGAATATAAATGAAAAAATATGATTAATACAAATTTATGATTTATTACAAATGATTATATTGGAGTTACAATCCAACGGTCTAGAACATTTTTCTTCTAGATTATTTTATGTCCGTCTTCTTTTCTTCTCATTTAATAGATCATTTTGCAACCGATGTTTCTTCCTTCTTCTATCCTCTCGCCCCTATTCGGTTTTCAAGTCTCTCAATGCAATGATTTGACAATAGCATTGATCTTTTCAACGCATTCTTCCTTTTTCCTAGTGATGATGCCCTCAGCATCGACGAACTGCTGACGACTGATTTTTCCAGGAACAAGTTTGTCCACATAAAGTGCCTGTTGTTGGTTATAAAATTCCTTTAATTGTTTATCGTGTTTTTGAAGTTCTTGAATTCTTTCATAAACCTCGGCTGAATCACTCCTTAGTTTTTGGGCTAATTCGTTAACAGTAGTGGTGGCATTTTTGTATTCCTGATTGATAGACTTCATGGCAGAAAGAAAGGCTCCAGTATCCTTATTTGCCTTGAGATAAATCAAATGCTCATCGAGCTCATTATAAGAAGTAACTCTCCTATCCTGAGCAACAAGAATCTTCTCACACTGCCCTGCGATTCTCAATCTGCTTTCTGAAGCTTCATCTTTATCAATTGAGAAATCTAAACGAACATAGATGATGACCAGTAAAAAGAGTAAATAAAGAGCCACTGACACTAATACAGGCTCCTGCAACATTAGCATCCTCGGAAAGTTGTACTTCAATTTGAAATCTTGAATGTGATTCTCGACAAGATTTTTTTTCGTAATTGAAATCACAGGACGTCCGCAAGTATCCAAGTAAGAATAATGTAAAGAATCAGGCAGTCTGGTGGCTTCATAAGGCAGAACCAACTCTAGATTTTTCGATCCTTCTGGCAAAATAATGGTCAGAAGCAATTCATCAACCACCATGTCATCAAACACATGATCAAGGACTCTCATCTTTAAAATGAAGTCTTCTCCATTCTGAAAAAGATATTCATAACTCGGTACATTATATCCAATAGTATAACGAGTTTTCCAGCCTCCAAATAATGGGAATCTAGGTCTCAAATTAACGTCGACAGAATCTTTCTTTACTCTAGTATGCGAGGTAGAGATATTTCCTATTTCGTCTCTATAATATATATCAGAAGCAGCCGCTGGTAGAATCGTATCAAAACTCTGGATGCTAGCCTGTCCTGATCTCGATTCTCTAGAGTATTCATACCTCGAAAATGATCCCTTCAGGAGAGCACCAGTGTGAAGAAGATCAATAGTCTCTTCAACAGCGATATTACCCCAGTGAGAAACTTCTAGAACTCGTTCCAGGCGTACCACAGTCAAGAATTTGTTGTTATTCTCAAAATGGACTGTAAATTCTTCATAACTATATGGTAGACGTTTCTCCAGTGGCCCATAAATAATAGTTGTATCAGTTACTGAGACTGGTTTGATCCTGGTAAAACTTTCAAGATTTCTCGAAGGTAGAACAACATTAGTAGTTTGTTTCAGTACATTGTAAGGTGACCAAATTGCAGCATTTCCTATGTACTTTACCAATTGTTTTTCTTTTTGAGAGATTTGTTTCGGATAAGGGGCTAATTCATGGGTTGACACACTTTCCACCTCCACTGCTATTGTACGGCCTGATTGGAGAGAGTCCTTCAGCTCTATCTTGTATAGAATTTGCCCTTCATGGCCAGGCAGTTTTGTCCTCAACAGCACCAATTCAGCCCTACTCGCGTCCCTTGTGTGTGCACCGATATAACTCAATGCTCTATTTTTCTCAGATTCCATTGCATAGTAGAAATATTTTATTGGAGTTTTACCGGTGTTCTCCACCACGAGTTTCGTTGTTATTTTTGTTAAATGAGATTGAACATCTATCGTTCTGTCCACATTTTTCAGCACAATTTCTGTGTTAAACTCTTCCAGGGCGAAAATTATTGTTAATGATGATAAGAACATCAAGATCGCCAAGGACCTCAATGAATTCTTGACCAGAGTCATTTTTTACAATTTTCACGTACTTTTAGAAGTTTGTCTCACTCAACTTTTTTTAGCCAATGATTAGAGTATCCACTGATAATTTGAGGTTTAGTAGTTCGAACAGACTGATATAAACGTGGCGGGCGGGTAAAGACGTGGCCACTGCTCATTCCATCAGATCTTGTCACTAATTTTTTTGATTGGATTTTCGACGATATTGGTCCTCTTGATTGGTACTTCCGTCGAGTATTATTATTATTATTAATATTATTATTTAGACCACTGTGTGAAAGGTAATTGTATTCCAACTACTCCTTTAGTAAATATTAGTGAAATCTATTAGTAAAAAAATTGCAGGGTCGCGTTTATTCAGACTTAAAACTTGTTCTTTTTCTCCCATTAGGGGGCGTCGGACATCACCCAGTGTTCGCCCAGAGCAGAGATTATAGGGGAGATTGCTAGGACTTATGGAAAGGCTTGGGCGAGTAATTCATTGCGGCGGCTACGGAACTACGCCCAGAGAGCCCGTACGTGTAAGTAAAACAGGTCGCGAGCCCGTGAGTGTTGATAATTTTCAGAGCCCATGAGTATGGATACGACAGAGCGCGCGCCCGTGAGTGTCGATAATTCGAGGCGGTCGTGAGTGTCAGTAAGGTAGGGCACTTATTGAAATAACGATGACGTCCGAAAACGAACGAAAACATCCGATGTACCGGAGAGTGGGGGTATGATGGAGACACAACCGATGGACGGAATGAAAAAGCAATTTACGTTCATAAATACGCCATTTGTTTAAAAAATTGAGGAAAAATTGTCTCGAACATGTATACTCAAACGATTGAGAATCGTCTGAAACGTGGAGATTTATTGGTCCCTCGGAACTTTTTTTTTTGAGCGATATCTTTTTTGTTAACAAATTAAAAAATGACTAAACAAATTGGGGAAAAATTGTCTCGCAAATATATATTCACACGATTGGGAATCGCTTGAAACGTCGAGATTTATGGGTCCCTCGGAACCTTTTTTTTTCAACGGCTCTATTTTTGTTAACAAATTCAAAAATGATTAAACAAATTGGGGAAAAATGGTCTCGCAAATGTATACTCAAACGATTGAGAATCGTCTGAAACGTGGAGATTTATGGGTACCTCGGAACTTTTTTTTTTAAACGATATCTTTTTTGTTAACAAATAAAAAAATGATTAAACACATTCGGGAAAAATTGTCTCGCAAATGTATACTCAAACGATTCAGAATCGTCTGAAACGTGGAGATTTATGGGTCCCTCGGAACTTTTTTTTTTAAACGATATCTTTTTTGTTAACAAATTAAAAAATGATTAAACAAATTCGTGGAAAATTGTCTCGCAAATGTATACTCAAACGATTGAGAATCGTCTGAAACGTGGAGAATTATGGGTCCCTCGGAACTTTTTTTTTAAACGATATCTTTTTTGTTAACAAATAAAAAAATGATTAAACAAATTCGGGAAAAATTGTCTCGCAAATGTATACTCAAACGATTCAGAATCGTCGGAAACGTGGAGATTTATGGGTCCGTCGGAACTTTTTTTTTTAACGATATCTTTATTGTTAACAAATTAAAAAATGATTAAACAAATTCGGGAAAAATTGTCTCGCCAATGTCTACTCAAACGATTGAGAATCGTCTGAAACGTGGAGATTTATTGGCCCCTCGGAACTTTTTTTTTTAACGGCTCTATTTTTGTCAACAAAATGGAAAAATGACTAAACAAATTCGGGAAAAATTGTGTCGCAAATGTATACTCAAACGATTGAGAATCGTCTGAAACGTGGAAATTTATTGGTCCCTCGGAACTTTTTTTTTTAAACGATATCTTTTTTGTTGACACATTCAAAAATGATTAAACAAATTTGAGAAAAATAGAGCCGTTGAAAAAAAAAGGTTCCGAGGGACTCATAAATCTCCACGTTTCAGACGATTCTCAATCGTTTGAATATATATTTGCGAGACAATTTTTCCCGAATTTGTTTAAACTTTTTTCAATTTGTTAACAAAAAAGATATCCTTTAAAAAAAAAAGTTCCGAGGGATCAATAAATCTCCACGTTTCAGACGATTCTCAATCGTTTGAGTATATATTCGTGAGACATTTTTTCCGCAATTTGTTCAACAATTTTTCGAATTTTTTAGAGTGAACTCATTTTTCATTCCGTCCATCGGTTGTTTCTTGATCGTACCCCCACTCCGCTTTATATCGAATGTTTTCGTACGTCACGGTTTCCGCGAATTATCGATACTCTCGGTGTCATGCTGTGCCGAATTATCTACACTCTGGGGCTCGCGCTCTGTCTTATCCATACTCACAGGCTCTGAACACTAGCGACACGCACGGGCTCTGAAAATTATCGACACTCACGGGCTCGCGACCTGTTTTACTTACAGGTACGGGCTCTCGATCTGCTTTACTTACAGCTACGGCCTCTGATTTAGTTCCGTAGCCGCCGCTACGAGACTTCGTTGATGAATTTTTATCATATGAGCATTGCTGACTTCTTCTATCATCTCTGGTTAAGCCCCCTCTCGCCATTTACAGGCAAGTTGTTTTTTAATTACGTATTTCCATTATTCTATCAATTCGTCCGAGAGGCATGGCATTTGTCAATTATGTAAGTAAATAGATGATAATCTTATTGAAAATACATTTCGAAGTAACCTCTCATTAAGTATTGTTCTTAGTAGTTCCCTATTGCAATCAAGGATAAAATTGTTCTTTAATAATTTATATTGATCTCTACTACTTAAGTTGCTATGGAACTATATTTATTTCAGATACATTCTTTGTGCTATATGAGGAGAGAGAACTCTGAGAGAGCTTTATAAGTACACATGAGGGAATTATCATTATCAAGCTAAGGAAAAAAACGGATATCGAAATATTGAGTCATGAATTCTCTCAATACGATCATATAAAAATCTAAGGTAAATGTCTAGTTCAAGTCCACCACGCCATTCTAATTATTGGATTGGATGGGTTTCCATCCTCTTATTAAGGGTCTGATCATCTTTTCCCCGAGAAACAATTAGTGTAGGCGATATCACTGTTAATACACCGCACTCTGAGTTATGCAGAGCTCCGACGAGGACGTGGCGGTTTGTGTGCCCCTAAGACAGCACAAAAAGATGGAATTTCCAATCGGTCTTAAGCACAATTATAAACTCTCAATTTGACCTCGCTCGACCACGTACAGTCACTGACTGGACTCGGCAAGTGATTTTTCTGCCCCTACCCTTCTGTAGTAATCCAAACTATATTTAATATTTTAATAAATCACTCACTCGTCGTGTTGATAGCGACAGTATGTTAGGGGGGGTCTAGGAAAAGAAATGATAATTTAGATGATCGTTATTATTGGTGGAGGTGAACCATATATTCACAATGACTAACAGTCCATTACAATTTATAGTTGGGTGGTCGACTAGGCTGTGTAACTTGAACTATAACACTTTCTTAATCACATTTCTGTCTTTAAGAGAGCTAACCCATTTGATTCACATGTAATATGAAAAACAAAAGATAGGAAACTCCATCGATTTTTCTATACACATACGATTCTATTTAATTGTTATGAAACTGTATTTATGTCATAGGTGCCCGTAATCACGGATTACGGGTCCAATGACATAAAATAGTGTACGAAACACGTGCGTTATAGATTTTTCGACCCTTGGGATGGTCAAACTCGCCTTCGGCTCGTGTTAGAACCCTCCCACGAGCTAAGAAATCCATTACGCACTTGCTGCGTAACATACTATTGTTTTGGGTTGATTTTATAAAAGTTGTTAATTGAAAAAACTCTCTAAAAGAAGTCTATGGAATCCATTTTTATGTACAAAGTTATGGGTTCAACTGTGTTCTAAAAACTTGCTTTAAGTCCAACTTTCTGCATGCTATTTTGTAAAAGAAAAGAAAGGAGGAAGATAGAATGAAACAACTGGGAACAAATTTGAAATGTAATATTTCTTTAAAAGATATCACGATGAATTAAATTATACAGAACAATTGACTTCTAGTAATTTTGTCTCTAAAATGATTAAAAAATTAAAATTAAGTTAATAAAATTAATTACACGGAGGGGGTGAGCGGATGTGGAGGGGTATGACTTTCATAAGTGTTCCAATTCCTGAACACGAAAAAATCGAGACCTCAATTACCTCGTTGAAGTGCTATTTGGCGACTTTACGGGAATTATTTTTTTTTTAATATTAGATATTCAACATGGCGTTACAATACGTTAATGACATTAAAAAATTTCTATAATTCTATTAAATAATTGTTAAGATAATAAAAATTCCATGCAAGACAGGCAACGTGCCAATAATAATTGAGAAAACGGAAATCGCATATACAAAATTAAGAACAAATCGATGGTTCCAATTCAAGGAAAAACTATTTAAAAAATCGTAGATTTTTTGACTGAAAAAGCTGAACAATAGAAAGTTTTTACTCATTATGTAAAGAAAACCAATTCAAAAGAAGAGAAATGTATTTCAAAGAGTATATACTCGTTATGCTGTGGACTGATAATCTATTAATGGGATTCCATCAACATTTAAATTGATAACCATTCCTCCATTATTTATGACTGTTTAGCAAGAAATGCATAAGAAATTAACATCATTTTTTTCATTCATTACTTCGTTTATAGATTTTAATTATCGACCCATGCAAGGAATAACCTAAATTCAATGGAGTTTTATATTTAGAGTGTTTCCATTTATCTCTAGAACTCCTTCCATGCTGCCATATGCTCGAGTGGCGCGCGATGCAATTTTAGTCAATGAAAAATTTGCTATGTTTTGGATCGGGATTTCTGGAAATGCCGCACATTAAGGCTCGGGTGGAGGGATTTTTGCCCGACATGTCCCTAGGAAATTCCCTAGAAAAAACGCGTTTTACGGGTAACTAAATGCCAGCCCCTGTAGGCCCTCAAAAAATATAATTGTAGGGTCAATCGACAGATAATTATTTTTGCCGGGCCGGTAATTAGGTCTCAAGGGTGGGAAATTGAGGAATGAACGTGTAAATTACGTTCAAAGAGACCCGCTAGATTTCACCAAGATGAATTCTCCAATGATCGTTTGGGGAAAAATATGGCGGCTCAATCACTGCGGAATAAAAACACTCCCCACAATTTACACATCCACTTCTCACTCGCGACACCTAATTACCGGCCCGTGAACACAATTATTACATTTTTCGCGATTTTTCCCGGAAAGATTCGATGCACTGAACGCCCGGAGTTTAGGTTCGCGAGTACGAAGCGATCAGCTGTCAATTTTAGGGAAACGAAGTTTAGATAGATGGCGACAGTGTGGCTTCTCGGCACAATTCCGATTACTTTGGCGCCGCGATTTAACGGTTGTTTTCCGAACTATTTTGTCTCGCGAGTTCGAGAAAAATAATGAAAAAATTCCCTCTACACGGTATTTCGAGATATAGCGGGAAAAGGGGGCAAAATTTGACCCCTTTTTTTTGAAAAATATGGTTTATATTTTATATATTACTGAATAAATCTAAATCTATAATATCATATTATATGAAAATTTCTAGCCGTTTTTTTAACCTTTACATCATCTAGCGGATTTTTCACGAATTATATAAATTCGAATGACATCTTGCCGCCATTGTTTTCCTTCATTCTCCTTTGTTTTTCAAAGCGTGTTAATCAGGCAGCGAAGCAAATTACAGTTTTTTTTTGTGATTTTCAAAGTGAATTAAAAGTGTTAAAATGTCTAACACATCCTCTCATCCTCAATTGCATCCAAAGCTTGCTCATTTTTCTATATTTACCTCATTTGGAGGGCTTGTTCAAACAAACAGACTTTACCTCCACGTGTTGCATTCTGGGTAACGCCAAAACAGTTTGAAGATAAAGCCAAAAACTAGCTAAGTTCCCCCCTCACATCTCTTTTTTTTGTGCTAATAAGCATGTAGATTTGAAGGCATAAAAAAAGCGGGGTCCAGGGGCAGCGCCCCTTGCGGGGCCCAGGGGCGGAGGTCGTAGGGGGTTGTGGGGGCGAAGCCCCCCCAGTCAAGAATAAAAATTGGCTTTATCATTAAAGATAATAATTTGGGAAAAAATCACAGAAGTAATTAACTATGTAATTAAACAAAAACAACAACAAATAGTTCATTTTTAGCAAAAAAATAACAAAATTAGAACATGTAAACATTAATATTTAGTGCTTTCTCTGTATAATTATAGTTTATACAGCTGAAATGTATAAATAATAATATTTTCACAACTTGAATTTGAAATTAGAAATAAAAATTTCTACTCAAAACTTTCCACATTTTTAAAATTATTTTGGTTATTGACAAGGCTGAATACCCCTCCCCCCCTCCCGCCGCCTTCCACCCCCAATCCCCAACGTTCCAACATTGTAGGATATAAGTTGGTATTATTTGAAATTTTTACATTAAAAAATCGAAAACTACTATAAATAATAGAGAACGATTTTTTTTATTTTTCCCGAATTCCTGAGACAAAATACTACGGGAAACCACCACCAGACTGTGGCGCCAAAGTAATCGGAATCGTGCCGGCCTCTCAATCTCGGAGGGGCAAAAATGGGTTTCACAGCAGAAGTGATCAGGAGCGTATGAAGGAGGGGCACTTTTGGGGGGATAATATCCCAATGGGGGGATAGGAATAAATGGTACTGGGAGGGAGAATTTCTAAATTAGGGGTTAGACAGATGCGTCAAGATAGAGGGTGGGTGGAAGGGTGAAACTGGGACTGAGAAAAGGGTGCGTTTATAAACATGGTGTTTGTAGGCATGGTTAGGGGTGCAGTGAAGGGATGAAAATGGGATGAATGCTTGCAGGAAATAAGGAGGTTTTAGGGTGAAGGGATAAAATGCTTCTGGATAAAAGGGGGGGTTTTTACACCCTCATTAACACATTTCCAAGATGGCCGACGGGGTAAAAATCTATACAGGGATGACAAAAAATGTCTCCACAGGGGTGGGTAAATCGACTCAGGGGGTGATTCTATGTCGATCTGTACCTATAAATTTCGACATTTTTTTTTCCCACCCTCATTAAGCCTCTTTCAAGATGGCCGACGGGGTAAAAAAAATGTCTCCACAGGGGTGGGTAAATCGACTCAGGGGGTGATTTTGAGTCGATCTGTACCTATAACTTTTGATCTTTTTTTTTCCACCCCCACTATTACATTTCCAAAATGGCCGATGGGGTAAAAAAAGTCTTTACAGGGATGGGTAAATCGACTCAGGGTGTGATTCTGAGTCGATCTGTACCTATAAATTTTAACCTTTGTTTTCCACCCTCACTAACCCTCTTTCAAGATGGCCGACGGAGTGAAAAAGGGTCCACGGGTGTATGTAGATTGATTCACGGAATGATTAGACGGAATTCCGGAGTCCTATCAGTGAATTGGAAAAAAATAAAAATAGAAGTGCGAACTGAGTGCATTGGAAAAAAATTATGGGTTGAGTGTGGGAAGAGTGTGCCAGGATGCAAAGGAAGTTCATGGTGGGATGAATTCATTCGGCAAAAATGATGGTTGAGGGTTGGGAAAATGAGTCATGGGGAAAATGAGGGTTGACGGTGGGATGAGTGCATTGGAAGAAATGCAGAGTTGAGGCTGGGGTGAGTGTGTCAGGGTGAAATGGGGGTTGATGGTGGGATCAGTCATGGAAACAATGAGGGTTGATTGTGGAATTAGTAGATGGGAAAAAATGGGGGCTTAACGGTGGGATGAGTGTGGCGGGCAGAAAGGGGATTTTGCCCATGACTCATGGCACTATCAAGCCCCATTTCACCCTGACACACTCATCCCACCCTCAAACCCCAATCCACCCTGATAAATTCAGTCGACCTTCAACCCATCAGTTTCTCCCACGTATTCATCCTACCGTCAAGCCCCCATTTTGTCCCATCCACTCATCTCACCATCAACCCTCGTTGTTTCCATGACTGATACCACCATCAACACCCATTTCTTCCAATGCACTCATCCCACCATCAACCCTGATTTTCCCCATAACTCATTCGATCATCAACCATCTTTTTTTCTGAATGAGTGCATCCCACCAGCAACCTCCTTTAAACCCTGGCACACTCTTCCCAACCCCTCAACCCCTAATTAGTTTCCAAAGCACTCAGTTCACCTTTCTATTTTACTTTTTTCCAATTCACTGATTGGACTCCGCAACTCCGTCTAATCATTCCGCGAATCAATCTACATGCACCTGTATACCCTTTTTTTACCCCGTCAGCCATCTTGAAAGTGTATTAGTGAGGGTGGGAAAAAAAGGTCAAAATTTATAGGTACAGGTCGACTCAGAATCACCCCCTGAGTCGATTTACCCACCCCTATAAACACTTTTTTTTACCCCATCGGCCATTTTGGAAATGTAATAGTGGGGGTGGAAAAAAAAGGTCAAAAGTTATAGGTACAGATCGACTCAAAATCACCTCCTGAGTCGATTTACCCACCCCTGTAAAGACTTTTTTTTTACCCCATCGGTCATCTCAAAAGAGGTTTAGTGATGGTGGAAAAAAGTGGATTCCACATTTGGATACATCTCCGCCGTTACGCAAGCTTTCTGCTCACCAAGTTTTTCTCTACGTTCTGATTACGGTTACGGATGCTCTCGGTGATGACATTCGCGCCGGCGTCATCGGCGGCCCGGAATCTGACACAGACTTGCTATCGGTATCCTACCGCGTTGGCACTACTTAGCTCTCTCTCTGCTTTCTTTTGATCTTGGTTTAACTCTAGGTTAGACTGGCTAGTAGTCTAATCAATCTAGCAGATGAATACATTGCAACCCTTAATTAATTCAGCTGTCCATGAAATTATATCAGTAGATGCGGAAAAGTGCCCCGAAGAATATATCAAAATGTTTACGCACAGTTCGACCGGGAACATAAATAAATTATTCAAAAACTGTCGACTTTCGTGCGCTTAATGTCAAGAATGTCAACTACAGCTATTGAGCTCATCTAATTTCAAAGACATAAATATTGACATGTAGAGCGAAAATTGACGTATAAACCTGAACCAAAAAATCATCCTCTACTTCCTATAATAATAATGTAGAAAAACATTCAGGCTCCGTAACTTCATGAATTTATTTATGTTTTACGGCTCATCTCTTTTTTGCGTGCGCATCTCAATACAACACGCGCGATGCGCAGCGGATTTGAGTGGAAATTTCATGCTATCATGAATATTTATATCATAATTTTTGGATTATACACATTATGAACCCTTCAATTATTTGTTAGGAAGTGAAAATTAATTAATGGAATAGGAATAGAACAAATACTAATAATATTGTGGAATTATTTATGACAATATACAATATTTTATCTGGTAAATTTCCACTCTCCTCCATACACTTATAGGCTAATTCTCCTTTTTATCTACAACTCGTGAGTTTTGCCTTAATCAATGTTTTATTTGTTTTATTTTACGTTCCAACTACCCTCCCCTAGTAAAATTATAAAATATTTCCCGAACCTCGCTAATTGCTTTAGGGCGTTCCCCGAAAGTCAATAAACTTATAAAATGTCCTCAACCCTTGGGCCTTCCCCCAGTGTCCCAAGCTTTGTACTCCTTCCCCCTTTTCCCCCTCACTCTTCGATTGAAATCATAGGAGCCCTGCACCACATGGGGTCAGGGTCCTTTTGGACTGCCCCGCTCCACATTGAAGTTTACCACCCCTGGTCTCCCTCTTTACCTCATTTACTATATTCCAAAACCAAATACTCAGCTTAATTATTTAAGCACCTGCAGTCCTATTATTTTCTTCAGATCGCTTTCACAAGTGGAACTATCTATATCGCTTACGCTCCACAGAATTTAGTGTCAAAGACTAGTGAAGATTTCGTGTTTTTAAATTTGAGGGTTACCCGTGTTTTGAGGAGCAGCTGGTCTTACATCTGCGGGACCTACCGATATATGTTGGAAATGTGTTTGTTTAAGAGTTAGACCTCTTGAACTCCTGAAATTTTCAGTGTCTAATAAGAAAATTTACAATGTCTCATCCTGGTGTTTGTTTCGTTTGTGACACAAGACGATGGCAGTCCGGCAGGAATGGTGAAACAAAAAGGAATTAATACTGTTATTGTTAGAAGAAAGCTGAGCAACGATGACAAATTGAAACTCCTGGAGAAGCTGATAGAAGTGCGAATACATGAACAGTGTCGTATAAATTACAGTGTGCCTAGAAAAATGATTGGCACAGGATTATCATCAGCACCACCACCACCAGTTCCAATGGAGGGAGCGTTTGATTTTAATTACAGGGAGACCGAATGTTAGACTTTTGGAGGACAGTGACGATTGTCAATTTTCTATGAAGGAATTACTTGACAAAATGGAAGGATAAATACCATCGCCGCATACGTGAAAACAAAAACTAGTGAATAAATATCATGATGATATTTTAATCATTGAGGAAGTAGGAAAACCTCATGTACGAGTTTTCGTAACACGAGCCACAAGGTTTTGATTGATTCTTGGTATCAAAAAGCGGCCATGAATGCAACAGAAAAGCGGATGGAAATAGTCTCTGCTGTAGCTGACATCATCAAAGAAGATATTAGGAGCAAAGTGTATGCGACTTCATCATATGCAGCACCGGAGAAATTATTCAACAATGTTGAGGAGCATATTCCTGAGACTCTGCAGTTCTTTCTCAGCCAAGTTATGCTAAGAGCGAAGAAAAATTAGGAAAAAACGTAACAGCGTCGCTCATGCCATAATCTCAATTGTACGTTTACGGGCCTTCATTTAATCGCTCCAATTTGCGACATGTGTACATTTTTTACGGAAGTTTGGTTTACATTTGATCATTGACGTTCTTAATAGCTTGGGGTTGAGTGTCTCATATACCAATGTTAGCTTGTATAAACCTTTGGTTATTATGAGCAACGATAAGAAAATCATATGAAGATGCCCACATTCAGCATGTGTTCGACAATGCCGACCATAATGTCTGTAGTCTTAATGGTTTTAACACTTTTCACTTTACGAGAGGGATTTGCTGTGTCACGCTGAAGTTTGGAGTGAGCCACCAAGGACGCATCTGGAAGTTGGCATGCCTACCAAAGGTTGGAGAATTAGCGTCGAAAATCAATATACCAGTGATATCGTGTATGGAGATCAAATTGGTCTCAAATTGATTACATGTCTGGATGTGACTGGCCTTCACCTGGGGCAACGATCACAATTGCCAATTGCATATGCAGTTCATATTTTAGCGAGATCATTGGATATTCCCAATATTGCTAGTTGGCGAGGCTATATTGAGTTTCTCAGGTGTTCTGTTTGCCTTTCGTGACGTTGCCACTATCGAAAATGGATACCATCTACACTGTCCTACATTCTGCTGCTGTAGAGTGTCTATGTCTCAATCAGAAAACTGCTTTTGTGATCTTCGATCAACACTTCTACATCAAAGCGCGAGAAATTGTTGCAAATGACAATAATCTGCTGACAGATGTAGTTGTGAGATTGGGTGGCTCTCATCTCTTGATATCATTCCTTGGATGTATTGGAACAATCATGGATGGCAGCAATTTGGTCATGCAGTTCGTTGAAGCATAGCAATTGGGAAACTAGTCGCTTCATCTCCAATGTGTGCGAGATATGCTGCCTCTGTTTCATACTACTGGCCCCTTGGCTTACGCTAAACCTGCTGAAATATATCTCTAGAACATGTCACAATTACAAAGCAGGATGATTCCAGATGAGTACAATAAGTTTTGTAAGGGATTCCGCAGAAATCCCTTAAACAGTATGTAGAGGTAAGGCACGCGAGAGGGACGTCGCGTCGTCGGGGATTTTCATTTATGGTTAGTAAGTTTCGGTTTCAGGTGGAAGGCCCTACGGGGATTGCCAAAGGCGCGAGTGGCAAATTTTAATTACCTACGGTCCAGTTCGAGAAATAAGGGCTCCGTCAGATCAATCTGGGGGAATTAAAAGGGAAAAGCGATGTAAAACATGCCCCACCCAGACATTCATCCCTTTCCAATTTGAATTCAGTTGCCGCGCGCGAGCGAAAATAAATGTTGCGCACTATAGGCGCACGTAGTTGTGGGGGTGTTTTTTATGGAAATTACGGAGAGTTTTCGCAGAGGAGAGACGGTTTTTGTGTGTGGAAGTGTTCCTAGGACACCCCCAACCACACCGAGCCTAACCGAGAGGAATTTTGACGCGCAGGGGCTTCGTGGCGGGTCACGGAAGGTTTGGTGTTGGGTGCTTTTTCCTCTCACGTTCGGTTATTGTCTTTTTGGGGGGATTTTCCGCGTAACTAGAAAGGATTGCTCTGTGCGGGAGAGCTGAAAATAATGGCTTAATTGGGAATATCCTCTCCGGTTGTTTTTTTGCCAAAAACGCCATGCCGCGGGTCAGAAAATTCCACAGAGAACACCGTATTCCCACTGTCGCGTTCTTAGAGATGTAAAATGGCCACCCCGCGTACGCCAAAATTCGGAAATTAAAAATAAAGGGAGTCGTGTTTGAACTGTCGGCCGAGGAGCACCTCCCGGGGCTCCCTTCCGAGATTTTTATTTCTTTTTGTTTCCTGGGGGCATGGGGGGGATTCATCAGTGAATTAGCGGTTTTGGTGTGATTGCCCCGTTTGCGTTCGTGTCTTTTTTCCCTTGTTTACAGGCCATGCGGATGCACACCGCCGCGAGAAATGTGCCTATCCTCTCGTTTACCCTTTTTGGGCGAAACCCTGTGGCTGTATGATTATTTTTCTCTCGAGTGAATTGACGCGATCTGGTTAGCGTATAGCGGTGAGCCGTATACCGAGTTAGTAGGAATGTCGTGGCACCTATGAGCCTCTCTCGTCGCGGAAAATACGTTATTTTCCGCTGTTTTCGTTCGGGAATCTGTTTTCCTTTGCGCGCCACGCCGCCGGCGGATATTCCCGGTGCTTTAGATGCCATGTGCGACTCGAGTGTTTATGCTCAACTTATGTTGCGCCCAGGGCCGTCGCGGAGTGCCCGAGTGCCCGTGGTGATCCATTTTGTTTCTTTTCTCGGCGGGGAAAACATCGCGTTCTCCCTCGTAGAGTCGCGGTGCGAGAGTTTACCTGGGCCGAGAGTGATCGTGTTTTTTTTTGTTGTAAGAAATTAGGGAGGGCCCGTAGGGCCGCGTTCGCGATATTGTGTCTCTCTCGGTGCCCTGCACAACTCGCGCTTGACCCTTGTTATTTTTTTTCGGCCCTATTTTCATTACGTTCATTGTCCTACTATTTGATCTACCCTCTTTCCGCTCTATTCCTTTCGACCTTTCTTTTGTTTTCTGTTTCTATTTCCACCTCTATGATCCTGTACAAACTTCATACGTTTTCGGAACTTTAACTGTTGATTCGATTTACTGATTCGAGTTTCGTTATTTTCCGTTTTAGTTTAAGCTCCACAACCTCACCCCTGAGCAGCGCGGGAAAGCACCACCTTGCCTCCGATCATTCTGATTTTAATTTACGTTTCTGGTTTCGTTTCTGGGGACTAGGTTCCGTTTCGGTTTTAACCCGGTTTGCTGCTTCCGAGGAGCAACTGGCGCACATATAAGGTTTTCTTTTGGATCGGGGGCGGGAGGGCGGATAACGTCCGGTTTTCCTTATTGGAAAATTGGCCACGTTACAGTTTACAACGCAGGTTCGCCATTCGACGAAATGACAAAAAATGGGCTGGGATATAGACAGACATAACGGTGTAACGAACACTTACGCGTACCATGAAAATTTCTGGAGGTCTGACTCAAGGGCGAGGAATGAACAAAGACGGAGTGATAGCCAGGTGGATACTTGCCATGCCGATTACCTTTGAGGTGATGGATTGCTTCGAATTATTCTCTGGAGTCAAATCGGCCAGTGGTGAACAGCACACGGACCTGAGACCAACAAGTATTAAACGTCATACAGAATACAGCTTGAAATTCATCGAGTGGCTGACTCTGCACGATAGCTTTGAAGCAACTGAACCCAATAGGTTGGTGTCCATCGCAGATGGAATGTGGGATGTACCTGACGTGAATTCTGATGGGGCCATTGACAGTGGTACAGCTTCAATGAATTCAATGATTGGACTGTATGCCATAGACGTCAAATTGAAGTGTTCAACACGACTGAAAAACATTGCAACAAAAAAACGTGGGCTTCTCATCGACAACCAAGTTGTAACAGTTAATACCTTGCTGCTCTTTCAATGAATCACAGCTGTCACTAAAAATAACAGTGATCTAGCTACTATGTCTTTACATTATCAACTGGCACCATTTCCTCTTTCATTATTAGACGATTAGGGTCTCATGAGATATTCAGCTAAGTCAGATCTGTGTAAAACTTTCACATGTCGCTTTCGGACTGGCATTAACTTGGCTGATTATAAAATAATCATCGACGGAGGTTTCCTGCTTCATAAAGTAGTTTGGCCTCTTGGCGGCACGTACCAACAATTCTTACAACTTTATCAAGATTACATCATCCGAAACCATCATGTGAATGCGATTGTTGTTTTTGATGGGTATAAGGAAAGCAACGTGGAAATGAAATCTTATGAGAGATTTCGACGTTCGACGTTTTACAAGGCCTCAGAAGTTATTTTTGAGAAGGAAACGGCTGCCAACTTGACTCAATCAAAGTTCTTGTCCAATGCTAAAAATAAGGACAGCTTGATTAATTTTCTTAAAATTTAACTAATGAGTGCTGGGAAGAATTGTGGAAGAATTCCTTGAAGACTCTGATCATTTGATTGCAACAATAGCTGTCGAGCAATTCAATTTTCATGAAAAAGTTCTAGTGGTTGGGCAAGATGTTAACCTGCTGGTGCTATTAACTAACTACTCAACTCTGGAGCACCAACACCTCCAGGAAACAATACTTTTCTGCCATGCTTTCACTGGGTGTGACACTACGAATTCTATCAGTGGAGGGGGAAAAATGTCTTGTTGGAATATCCTGCAAAAGCGAAAACAGTTATCGAACGATGCCGCTGTTTTCAACAACCGAAATTCTACAAGAAATGACCTGAAGGAAGTAACAGAACGGGTGCTCTGTATCGTGCCAAGGAGAGAGAAACCTCTATCGATAACTATCGATATGAAAGTTTCCTTGTTTCCACTGCACGGGCCAGAACACGGATTAATTTATCCAGTCTCCCACCAACCGCTGGAGCTACTGCAGAGCATGGTGACCATGTTTACCTTCGGTTTCAGCAATGGCTAGGGAATATTCGGCTCAATCCGAATGACTAGGGTTGGGAATCAATAGATCACATCTTCTGCCCTATCATGACGAAGAAACCAGCTGCTCCAGAGACTATCTTGAAAATGATATCGTGTTTTTGTGAAGGAAGCTGCACAGCTCGATGTGGATGCAGAAAAGCCGGACTCAAGTGCTCCATCATATGCTCAGGATTTCATGGGAATGCCTGTCTAAATTTAGGGGAAGTCGACATACCCAGTGGGACATTGGAGAGTGTTGAGTTTAGACTAGTTTAAATTCAATTCATACTTCGCGCCTATTAATATTGGCAACACTTAATTTCACTTTATTTTTCATTCTATTATTTTGGCCAAATCTTTTGCCTCACCTCTCACTCACTCTGCTTGTAATATCCGCTTTATACATACGCTTTATTGAACATTAAATTCTAATCCAATTATAATTAATCTCGTGCTGTTAATCATTTCACCATACCTGGCTACCTGCACTCTGCTCCTCCTAGTTTAACAGAGAGTTTGAAGGATTCTGCTGATGAATTTCTGGAGCAATTCGAATCCATCATTGGTACATGCATGGGGGTAATTTTTAATGACATCGAAAAGGAGCTATCGACTCAGCCTCCACAGGACTAGAGTTTATCCATATCTGACAAGGAAAACGTAGACGCACCGAGTTGTGGGGTTACTGCTCCTAGCAAACCATGGTTTCAATAGATGTCAAGGCTTTCATTCCTGAATATATTCTTCCTAAGTAAATTATTTGAATAATCATATCCAGTTCATATAAATGTACTAACAGATTAAACAGTTCAATTTATCTTTCCATCTGTTACAGCTGCTATGCACATTCTCTAAACCGCCTCTAAACATGACTACAGTAGAATAAAACCACGATAACCTTCTCCGGCTAGATTATCGCAATACTTTAAACTTATCAAATCATTTTAAAACGCATTTCTTTGTTAATTACATGTTGCGTATATATAAATTGTTCATTTTGTATGGTTCCTCAATCATCACCCAGAAGTTACTACAGATATCCATGTTAGTATCATTTGTCACGTAGAATTAAATGCATTCCTATTGTTACTCGGTATATAAATTCAAAAAATAAAAATAATTTTTTTTTTATGAGCGAGAATTTTAATAAGCATTAGTTCAAACCTACTGCACATCGCATTTTATTGTTTATTTATAAAAATAAATAGAATAGTATAAAGTATTGAGACTAATTAACATTGATACGATGACTGAATGAAATAACGAAACTAGTGTTTAAATATTACGACATTACTTATGCAGAAGTGCCAATAAATAATGTTCTATTCCTATTCCACTAGTTAATTTTCACTTCCTAACAAATAATTGAAGGGTTCATAATGGGTATAATCAAAAAATTATGATATAAATATTTACGATAGCGCGAAACGTTCACTCAAATTCTTTGCGCATGGCACGTGTTGGATTGAGGTGCGCGCGCAAAGAAGTGGTGGGCCATAAAATGTAGATTGTAGAAATGTAGAATTAATGAGGTTACGGAACTTGAGTATTTTTCTAGATTATAATTATACGAAGTGGAGCATGATTTTATGGTCCACATTTATAATTAAATTTACGCGCTACATGCCAATATTTTTTTCTTTGAAATTAGATGAGCTCAATAGCTGTAGTTGACATTCTTGGCGTTAAGCGCACAAAAGTCAACAGTTTTTAATTAATTTATTTATGTTCCCGGTCGAATTGTGCATAAACATTTTGATATCTTGTTCATGGCACTTTTATGTATCTACTGATATAATTTTAACGGCTAAATTGACTGGACTAGGTATCGATGGCTCCTGACTCCCTCTCCACGACTTAGCATCCTGAGCGGCACAGGCCTTCCCCCTTCCATGTTGTTCGTCATCGGCATTAGCCTTTCGCGGATAGTTTTTGGTCATTAGATCCTCCGCTAATTACGGATTTATAGATTTTATCCATTTTATGATATTGGATTATGGTATTAAATAAGCAAACACATTTATTAACTTTCTGAAATAATTTTTAATTTTTCATGTCTCTAAGACTTGGCAGACAGAAGGCACTTCACAGAATGAATATCTGCAAGAGACTAAAGACCTATTATAAGTTAGACCCTGTTGCGCCGAAGAGGGCAATATCATTTCAACCCTCTAAAATATTCCCTTTTTCCTGTTTCTGATCCCTTTTGGTCATCAGATTCTATTTTGGAAATATCCAAATGTTATAAAAACTGAGGAAGGACTGTGGGCATTTCCCTTCCTTTTACAACCAAGGGAAATCCAAAAGAATGTCACTATAAACTATCCTTACTTAAATGATACAATAAAACTTAGAATGAGTGGATTTTGTACGGGGAAATCCGCTAAAATCAACATACGTTTTATGGATTTTATAGATTTATGGATTTTGTGTTGTCGCGAGGAGGAGGTCCAACCCCACTCGTCCTGTCCCTCCGTATTGTTGTTTACGGATACTTTTCGGATATTTAAGATTTCGGATTTTGAGTGCATGACCAACCTCGGGTACGAAAGCACTCCACCTGCGTATTCTCTTTAGGTTCTTTTGTTTTTGGTTTGCTTTTGGTCCACAAAAAGCTAGGTAGCGTCCATTAATTCGATTAGGAAATTAGGATGCGATTATGGGAACGGGCGAGGGCAATAACTATCCCCGATCTCCGGGACAAAATAAGGGAAAAGTGTTACAGTTTTCAAATTTTTCTTCCAAATTATTGAACTGATCAATTTAAAAAAGTATAATGATTGCGCCTTTTATCTTTTTTCAACTATGTGCAAAGTTTCATCACGATAAGAGCATTTTTGTACATTTTTCTACGATTATGTAAATTTCCCACAAGAACACGAATAATACCTTTTTTTCAAAAAAAATTGTCAGTCTAGAGAGCTCGGTGATAGAAGTGAAGCTTCATTTCATGGATCTCGAAGGGTACTTGAAATGAAAATACTCACCCTAGGCAGCAAGTTTTATCAGATAGAAATATTTCTCCGATAACAGTAGCCACAATTCATTATTCTGGATTTTTTTGGGAGTCTTCGGTTAATGAAAAAAGATAGCTGATGTTTTCACCTCCATTTATAAAAAATTTATTCATTCACTCCCATACTTTCATGTTCAAGTAATGATACAATTGGTTTGTGGTATGAAAAATATGAACTGCACACTCGTGATTATACATTATTTCAATATCGTGAGAAAATTGCATCTATTGTCCTGTCTGATCTGGTTGTTGAGTCTGTGGGATTATTATTCATTTTTTTTTATTAAATTCACTTTCTAAAAATTGTAGAAGTGGTTGAGCTTCTTCCAAGGCAAAATTGACATTAAAGTTACCCTTTAAAATCATCGGAATAGTATGCAAATCTTCTCCTAATTCTGCTGCACCAGAGGGAGCATATGGCAGTAATGCTCTATGTATGAATTTTATTATGTCTTTAATTCTCTGGGTCGGAGTGATGTAGAGAACAATTATTTGAAGCAGGAATGGGCAACCTCTGCTCTGAGAGCAACTTGTGCTCCCGACCTCTATTAGTACATAAGAAAGGGTAGACGAAAGCCCATTGTGTCAGCTAATGGGCCTTTATGGCCTAGGTCGTAAAGGCCCTTCTCCTCGGCTGAAATCGACCGAAGTGGGGGTAACACTTAAAAAAAGGAAAAGAGGAGCAATGTCGCCGAAGAAAAGGAAAGGCGGAGAAATGAGTCAAAAATGGAAAATGTGAAATTTTCTTCACCGTGATATTTTTATTTATTTTGAAAGAAGACGTTATAAATAAAATGTAAAAACCGCATGTTTAATTTCAGAGGCAAAGAACAAATTCCACAATGTCATGTTGCAGTTATCCCGCAATTATTTATTCAAGAAATAGAATTGATTGGAATAAAAAATGGTAATTGAAGAACATTTGCAAAAAATATTATTATCAAAAAATGTTCATTTTTTGTATTCAGAATCAACATCAGCCGTTAAAAGCTGCAAGGTTTGGTAGTTTTTCTTTGACATATTTTTCGGTAAGGTTGCTATTGGACCAAAAATTTAAAAAGCAAGTTAAAAGATGTCAACAATTCGGGAAGCTGCATTTTAAGAGTAATTTCATGTTTATTTCAATGCGTAATAGTTATTTTCATATTCAGAAAAGTTTTTAGCCATGTGTGGATTTGGAAATTTCTTTTTTTATTAATCGCAGCGGCCATTTTCCCCAGTTTACCATTTGGCAGAGGCGTCGTGGGATGCTCCCCAATATAGTGACTGTAAGACCCCTCACTACTGTCCCCACCATGGTCGTGCTAGGACCTTTATAATTAGCATAGTTATAAACTTTATTGGGTTCCTAACGCGAGTTTATGACTCTGCTCCGAGCTACCTGGAGGTTGCCCATCCCTGATTTGGAATGTTACGTCCCTATAGATGTCGAGAAGTTAGGATTTTAATAGATCGACACCTTTGAGAGATAACTCCGGTTGTCAGTGGATAGCTATATTCCTTAAGTAGGTTCCAATAATCAAGGCCACTATGCGTGGCTGATCAATTAAGACACGAGTTGATTTAACTAAAATTGTAACAGTTTTATTCACATTTAAACTTCACTTAATTACACTTGGTTTCACAATTCTCGTTAAACTAGCTTATACAAAGCGCGATTTACTAGTTTATATGATTACGAACACTTTGAATTAAAGAAATCCTTTTGACTTACTTTTAGTGAAATATGGTGACTTGGATTTGAAGAGAAGATTATTAAATCTTCAGAGTTGAGTCAGAGTTAGAACTTGACTGTGTCGGAATTGAATTAGAAATAAAAGTGATCTAAAGGACTGTTGGGAGAGAGTTTATCGGGTTGAATCTACATATGTGGAAAATGCTGTGGGAGACTCGCGAGGGCGTGCGCACCCTCTGTTAGACGATAAGATTGGCTGAATGAAGGTGGTAGGGAGACGAGACGGTTGACTTTGGGTCAGCTTTCGTGTTGGAGGGTTGTGATTGGAGTTTTGGTGATTAAAATGCAGCTGCGTTTTTAGCTTTGGGGAAAATTCTGATCCCACGGATTGTTGAGATTCGAGAGGGTTTCTTTAGAATTTATGGTACTTTAGGATTTCCGGGGTTCGCCATGTTCCGATAACTTTTTAGAGATTTGAAAATTATCTGGTTTTTTTAATAGTTTTCGGTGCTTTTAACGATGTACGGATGTAAAAGGGAAATTCTGTTTTTCGTTTCTGGAATATTTATTATGCACGTGTGCATTAAGGTCATTTAAAATCTAGTCTTTTCCCACGAAAAAATATGTTTGATGTTTCGAATTTCTAAAATAACGATTTTCGATAATTTAGTAATTGATGAAATTAAAAATAAGATATTTGTTAATTTTGGGACTTATGTACTAAGTGTCGGTAAGGTTCGACAGTCGATTAAATAAGGTAGAAAAAATTGCTAGCGCCATCGTAGGGCATATGGTAGGGACGTAACAGGAGCATCGATATTCCACGTGTCCATGTACCTGCATGACTATGACTAATGTGGTTTTATCACTTACCGCTTTGAAGAATCTCAACGTGATTTTCAGAATCATGCCTCATGGTTCTCATGTAATTCATTTGGTGAATAGTTATGGGTTTTATATGTCAAATTTCACAAATCACCACATCGAAATTTTGTATTTTTGGAATAGCTTTATACCGAATTCAAGGCTTCTGGATTTACACTAACGGTAATCACACATCCGTTGTGAAGCTTATTCGGTAAGCGTACAGTTGAGAGATGAAGTGCACAATTGCGATCGTTTTTTCGGACTTACGGGAGGTCTAAGAAACAAATCGATTCTCATAGGTTTCTGTCGAAATTGAATTTTTGTGGGATAAGTCTATTTTCCATGCAAATAAAGTGAAATATCAAAGTTTCTGGTAAATGTATGGTTAAGGTCCACCACAAAACAAAAATCATTGAAACGTGGATTTCTTTGAATAAAAACCATTCCTATCCTGTCAGTCGTCAAGAACAAGACGAAAGAAGAGAGACAAAAAAAAAGAGGGAAATACATCGATAAATAGTCCTGAGGTAAACTCTGTTGTCCCTGAAAAGTGAGTGAGATTTAATTCAATATTTCAATAGCTACAGAAGGGTGTGGATAAGTCACCCGTGGTGTTCGTTTAGCGATGGTAGATGGTCGGGAGAGGTGAATTCAGAGTTTTAGTGAAGTGCTCAGGACTATTAGATAACTTCATCTTTCTGTGTGTCCATTGTCCTTAAATGTGCTAACATGTGGTGTGTTTGTCGCCGACAAGTCGCCACGTCCTCGCCGTGGCCCTGGATAATGCAGAGAGCGGTGTATTGAACGTCATATCTCCCGCACTAATTGTTTCCGGATAAAAAGGTGACCAGATCCTTAATCAGGTTACGGACACCCATCCGACCAAATAAAGAACATCCAGAATGGTTTGGTGGACTTGAACTAGACATTTACCAAAGCTACTGACATTTCATTTGGTCCATTCATTTTAATCATCGGAAGTTCGATTTCATTATTACATTGGTCAAGTTGTTCACAGAGCAAAGTGGATTTCGTGGAATTAAACGGAAGTAGGTGCCTTGAAGAGGCATACAAGGAAAGAAATATTTAATAGAATTCATAAAATAAAGAATGAGAATTAAAAACAATGATTCAAGTATAAATTTCACGCTGCCTGACTAGATCGTGTGAAGCGTGCTTCCAGCCGATTTAATGAAAAAAATGCGGTCTCGCGCTTGATGTAACAATACCCATTCATACAGATAGGATCATCAATAAGATTTCTGCGCATTGTATGACACTCTGCGTCAATTGTGATGAAAATTATGAGATTGAAAAAAAAAAAATGCAAAAACACCGCTTCCCTTGGTAGCTGAAAGAAATTTTGGGCCATTTTCATGTCGTCAATTTTTGTTTCTAAACCAAACGAAAATATGGGAAAAAATTTATGAACCGGAGTATGCGTCGAGAAGCGTTTCCATTGCCGTTAACCCGCTTGACACTGTTGTGTCCAGTAGGCATCAATTTTTTTTTGCACGGCTTTGTTATGATTTTCGCTGATAATGATGATTACACTCACTCGTGTCGTTTGAATTTTTTTTTTAAGGTCAGTGAGGAGTCGCCCGACATGTACGAGAGTTTGTTTAGAAGTCCACTGAAACGCGTGTTCGTCTATGGTACTTTGAAGTCTGGGCAACCGAATCATGAGCTCCTTATCAGTAGCTCAAATGGTTATGCAAAATTTATCGGTATTGGCAAAACACTAAATAAATATCCGCTGGTGATTGCTTCTAAGTACAACATTCCCTTCTTATTAAAGCAACCAGGGGTGGGACATGTAAGTACATCTACATATTCCGCGAGATGATCTGTACACTTTATGTTGTAATATATGCATTGAGTAATTATTTAATTTTGGTGTTATTCTTCAGCAAGTTCTTGGAGAAGTTTACGATGTAGATTCGAAAATGATGGACAAACTAGACGAACTTGAAGAACATCCGCGCTTCTATTTGAGAACTGAAGAAGATATCATAATGGCTAAGGATAGCAAAGACGTCAACGTTGAAAAGGTATTTCGGATGTCAAAATTGATCCCTTTTTTAGCGAGGATATGCACTACCCGAACGGTTAAAAGTGATTTGGGTAAATGTCCATAAAGATCCGCTCAGCTTTAATTAAAAAATTTTTTTGGACATATTTTTTGGGACCCTAGAAACTGTTTCCCGCAATCCACAAATGTCGCAAATGATCCTGGACGATCATTTCCCAAGATTAGATTAGATTAGATTAATAAACGCGGAGGATCGGACTGGCCTCTCCAATGCTACCGAACTCAAGTTAGAGTTATTGTAGCTTCGCTTTTTTGAGGTTCGTATTATATGTCCAGCTCCGCCTTCTTTGCCAGTCTTAACAAATCTGTTGCCTCCTTGCTCGCGACTTGACTAGTGGTGGAGAAAGCAGTGTCCCACCAACGTAGTCTCATCGCTGCTAATGCCGGACGGTCGCACGGGATGTGTAAACTTTCCCTTTTTTTTTCAGTGCAGAATCTGCATTTGCATCCCAGCAAGCGTCCGGTATAAGATAGCCCAGGCACTTTTACTGTGATGCAAGTTGATCTGAACGATTTCGATCGACTCGCGAGCCATTGAAGGGCTCACTTGTCTTCCTCGGTCGCTCCTTGTCCCTCAGTGCGGTTCTTTTCGAGCATCTTGATCGACGCTCTTTGAGTCCCGCAATGAGAACATCATTTCACAAAATGTTACAAAATTATCTTCTCAAGATCTTCAATCAAAAATTATCTTCCAATGATCTTCGAGGAAAATTTTCTTTAGAAGATCTTGGAAAAAAATTGTGTTCCGAAGATCTTTTTAAAAAAATCTGCGAAAGATCTTCGAAAATTATCTCTTAGAGAGTTTTCAATTGTTTCTAGTAGGCTTTGTCTTCTAAAGAGGGGTGGATTCGTGGACGAGAACACCAATTATCAAAGCTGGAATCGTCTCAACAAACTAACCTCAATTCGAAAATTTGTAAGAAAAGGAATTCCTGTAGGAAAATTAAAGTTTAGTCAAAAATATGCTCACCAGTTGCACCATTGAGAATAAAATTCAGTATAAGAGTAAAAGATATTGCCAATCCCGAGAAATAATACATGATAATGATAATCGCTGTTATTCTATATAATAACCAATAGGCATAATTAAAGACGTAAAAAGAAGGCATTGACGCCAAGTTAACCATGAAATAATAAGTCTTAAAGATTAGAGAAAAAAAAGGGAGACTGGGTTGAACGAAAATTCCCAGAAATTAATTGTATGTTGTGATCCAGACAAGAAAGGTAGGAAACTGCACAATATTCTAGGCAAGACGGGTGAGAGAGATAGCGTGAGGTTCAACCGAGAGAGAGAGTCCGCTGCCTACTTTATTGGGTTTTCCGAGCTCACCGAAGCAATCATAGGACGGACCCAGCTATCTCTTCATTTTTCGCTATCCCTTTTCGTCTGTTCTGTTACCTTTTAGACAGGTTGTGTGATTTTCGCTCGGTAATGCAATCATAAGTTTGCGGAAGTGAGCTTCGCGAGTTTCGGAGATTCCAACCATAAAAATTTAATTAGCGAAAAGATCGTGGTGCCATGTCCAACAGGAATCCACAAAATTACGTCTCTGTGAGTATGATTGCATTACCCAGCGAAAGTCTGTAACGAGCATCGGGTATGCCCGTTATTATCCCCAAAAAGAAATAATAATAAAGAGAGTGAGAGGGGAACGGTTTATGTGTACGCGTTAAAATAATGATTACTTTCCCCCTCCGGGGTGGGTTAGGGGTAAACGAATTAGGTTAAGGCTAAGGTTCAGGATCGGGTTAGGTCCGGCTAAAAACGCCGGCGCTCCAGGTGAAAGGGTTTAAGGGGCTGATTGGTACGGGTGGAAGGCCGTACGGGATAAAAGTATTAACAACCCCGACGGATTGCCAAAGACTGATTACGGGTGGAAGGTCGTAGGGGGTAGATTCAGTCACTACCCCACAAAATCAGTCGTTATCTCGGCGGATTGCCAAAAATTAATTAACGGTTAAGATTAGAAATATTATGTTAAGGTTAGGGATTAAGGTCTTTCAGTCCCGAGAATCCAGGGGAACCGATCCTGAGGAGATAAGCATGGTGGAATTAATTTTAGTGATGGGGAATTAATTCAAATTTGAATTAATTCTCCCGCGAAGGGCTTGACCCAGAATAAGGTAGAGGGATCCACCAATAGACACCCGATCGATTGGTAGGCGTGATTAGGGGGTCAGCGCAGCGCGACACTGACCTCCGAAAAACAGTGACGCGTTGACCGTGAAACACCACGCACGTGAGAAAAAAAAAAGTAGCGAGTAGTGAGAGTGATACAGTGCCTCACCCAGGACACCAGCACACTAGCTGCCACCAGGATGGTCCTGAGACGTAAGAGGAGGGCAGCAAGAAAACCCACCGTGAGTTTTTACGGTTTATTTTGAGTATTTCCCTATTTTTGGCGGCTCCCCAATAATTAATTGGCGGTGATGAATTTTTCCGAGCCATGGAAATGGCGTCGGTTGTGTCCCCCAAATTTTGGATGGTTTTAGAGAAGTTTGTGGAGGGTGTTACCGAATAATTTCGGTTTACTCTATCCCCCAGTGCGGTTGGGAGGTTATCGGTGTAAGTTATGGGGTTTTGGGGGTAATTTTAAGTGGATTTTTGCGTGAATTATCCCCGGCCAACGACGGGCCAGGGGTTTTTTTTCCCTCATGGCGTCATCGGGACAGCCATCGAGTGGTACGCGCAACAAGTGTGGTCTATGCATTAAAATTCCACGTGGCGTTTAATTGGCCTAGCGTGGTTAATTACCAATATTTACGCGAATAAATTTGTGGGAATGTTCGGGATAATGTCCCGAGTCAAATGGCTCCGGGTTTTCCGAAATCCATCCGGTGGATTTCGAGATATCGATTTTTGAAGGAATAGAGGTTTTTTTTTGGATGTTGGGTTATCTCTCACCGTTAATCGAGCGGTGGAGCGTAACGCGCTCGTTCTCTCTCTCGCTCTCTCTTTCTCTCGCTCGCACTCCCGCGTCAAGGGCCCGATTCCGGGAAATTATCGATTTCCCGGGCGCAAATAAAATTTCCGGCATTCCTCGGATTATCGCCGATCGATAATCCTTGAGGCCGCGTTCCGGTGGGATTATTTTATGGGAATGTGAATTGGTCCGCAAAATATTTCAGATTTGGTTAAATAATTTATTTTCTTCTGGCGATGATTCAGAAAAGTAAATGAAATAGTATTTAGGGTTTTGTTAGAGGATTCATATTCCGCGATGATTTAAGGGGATAATTAAAGTTATAATTGGGGATGTTGCTGGTATTCTGATAATTAGAGAGAATTATAAATTGCTAATAAAATTGGGAAGCAGATTAATCTAATTAAATCGTTATCATTTATTATTATTGTACCGAATTTTTACATGAATAGCGGAACACGTAAGGACAATGTTGTATTGCTTTAATTTATTTCTCGCCTCCCGTTTCCTTTCTTTTTGATATTTTTCCCGATTTTGCCATAACCTTACCCCCATCTACAATCCACCCCTCTCTCCACAACAGGCATACTGAGCGACCCCAGGACCGTCACCTTTCCCCAAAAGCCTAACTATCCTTTCCGTTCCCTTCAGGTTCCCTTTTTGATTTTTGAGTATGTTTTAGGGTTGGAGTTTTAAGAGTTTGAGTTACGATTTTCGGTGAATCGAATATCGAGGTCAGTTAAGTTTAGGATTACGGACTTTTTCCGGTTTGGTAATTCCGGTCAAAAATTACCTGGCGCCCATAAGGTTAAATTTTAGCAGGTTTTTGTTAGGCTCAGGGGAAGTAGGGCGAAGGTAATGGGCAGTTCCCATTCACCGGGAAAATGTCACGATACAAGTCATACAACCTGTTTAAAGGGTAGCAGAAAAGACGAAAAGTGGTAGCGAAAAATCAAGAGATAGCTGGGTCCGTCCTGAGGGCCCTTCGGTGAGCTCGGAAAACCCAATAAAGTAGGCAACGGACTCGGAATATCAAGGGAAAAAAGAAATTAGGTAGCAATAAGTAGCATGGGAGAGGGACATTTGAGCCGCGTAAAATCCTTCTTTCCGTAAATTTCCCCTTTCCGTCGCGAAATTAAATGTTAATCACTTCCTGAGAGTTAGGTACCCAGATAGCAGACGAACGCGTACGATATTAGTACGGTGTGAGTATGGCGTACTGCACCGTACTGGTACCGTACGCGCCATCTACGTGCGTATTCTACCAATTGTAACGTGGTATTTTTACCAGTTACTGGTTCTCGACCGTTTCGCGTTAGTTATTTGACTTCCACCAGACGGGAGGTCACCTTCGATGGCGAGAGTCCTGAGAGAGACGAGAATATTAGACTGATTTTATTTTGTTTTATTTTTTGAATTAAATTACGCGCCACTGCGCTCCATCTGAGGACATCGCACGGATCCCCAGGACGCCGAGAGATGTCATCGAACTCCGGATTTGTGATGATAACTGGATTTTTGATTTGGTCGACAATGGAGCCACAATCCAGCTCTCAATTACGACGGAAGTGACGCAGTTTGCTGAACACGAGGCTGATTGGCAATTAATGAAAAATAGGATAAGAATTATTAGAGGAGAGTTACTATTCTCTCGAGATAGTTTGTAACGCGAAAAATTGTTTTATCTTTTATTAGGCAGCGCTGAGGATATATTATCATTTATGATAATTAAAGAAATTGAGATTAAACATCGCAAAAATTCGTAGCGTATGCGTGTAAAAATTATTATCTGTGTCGCGCATGGCCGTTTGATTGGGATTGGTGGATGATGACGTTGTCATTCCCCCCCAATCATCTAAGTAATCGCGTTACCTACCTGTTGCCAGTTCACGTGCGTTTTGGAAGTTACTTCCCGTTTGGTGGTTAATTGGAGCGGACCTGCTGTGAATTTTTGTTGTGCAGAGGACGCCAGAAATTTGTTAAAGGACGCCATTTCACCTGATTTTTTATTTTGAGGCTGTGGAGCATCTATGGAGGTTTCGGGTGAGCGTGGTGGCCATTTGTTTTGTGTTTTGAAGAATTTGTTAAATACTGTGGGCAGAGATTCTATTTTTTTTTGTTGGTGTTACGTACACCTGTGTCCTGTGGACCATTTGTTGGATTATTCTTTCAGAAAATCTCTGGCCACTTCTTTTAGTGATTTTGATTCTCTCTCTCTCATCCCAAAATTGGGTTAACTTTAGTTTTCTGTAAAATTTTGTTAGCTACAAATTTTAGTGAGGTTTTGCGATTTCTGTTTGATGATCTTGTGTCGCAAAACCTGTTACTCTCGCCATTGAATTTAATTTCGATTTTCATAGTTTCAAGGTCTCGTGACCTACGAATTATTCTGTCTCTGGTTTTGTATTTATTTCAGGTATTTTGGTTTGTTCGATGTCACGTAGACTTATCGATTTTTCGCGTTACTCTTTAGAGTCATAGAATTAATGTGACAATTTCTTGTAAAGTATTTCTGATAAAACTTTTGACTTCTCCGACTACTAACAATTGAGTTTTGTAACTCAGTTGTTTTCCGTTAATTTTTCTTTAGTTTTGTTGATAATAAGAACTCGAGTCTCGTGACTCAGTAGTTTGATATTTTAATTAATTCTGACTTCTGTGACTATTTAATTATTTATTAATTTATTTATTTTGAAAATTTCTAGACTTCAGAAAAATCTGTATAAATTTAATCAGACGATTTGACTTGACCGATCAATTTAAATGTTCCGTAACGCGTAGTCGATTTAAGGGGATTTTATTTTATTAATTTTTTTTATGTATCGAGACTGATTTTTTTTTTTATTAAATATTGTTTTCCCCGACAATTCTTATTTTATATATTTTTTTTGCTGAGGATCCCTGTTTCATCCCCTTTCAGCTTTCGATTTTCTAAGTCTCTACGTGTTGAGCTACTGGAGCAATTGAGGCTGAGAGCGGAGAAGGATTTCGATACGGTGGTCATTCCGTTAAAAATTGACCTGGCGCCTAACTGATTTTTCTGATTTTATTTTGGGGTGTTTTGGTGCCAGAGGGCGGGCTAATGGACGGAGGGTTCCGTGAACCTCCGAAAATTACGTCGCACAATATAAAACTAGTATGGCAGGCCAGTCCACCGTACGGCTTGCCTATTAATAGCGTACCTCTATGAAAGCACCTATTTTGACACTGCTGTATAAATATTTTAGTGGTACGGTACGCGTACGGCGTACCAGTATACTAGTAACTAGTACCATAATGGTACAGCATTAGGTACAATACCACGATTATACCAGTACGCGTACCGAACCCCCCCTGCCCTTCACTTCTTCCCACGGTCTCTATTATCAAAAAACAATGAAAAATTACCAAAATATATGAAAAATCATTTTATTTGCAGAACAATACATTTTTACAGAGGAGTTTAAAATGATAATGGAACATTTAAATAACTTACAACTCTATAATTGATATGTTAACTAAATTTAATAATTGAACGATTGAAGGCCCTGATGGACTATCTATTGAACTTCATTTTTTGTTTAAATTTTATCGTGTTAGCTTAAAATACTGCTATAAAATAGGTTATAAAAAAAAACGAACAAAAAAGAAAAAAATTATTGAAGAACGCTAAAGAGCGATATTGTTTAAAAACGATCTACAAAGTTTACTAAAAAATAAGAAAAAATACGCAGCTTACCATTGCATCTAGCTGTCACTCAATCTCCTGAAGAAGAATCGTAAACTGGGTATTTTTTATTATTTTTTAGTAAACTTCGTAGATCCTTTTTGAAACAATATCGCTCTTCAGCACCCTTTAATAAATTTTTCCTCTATTTTCTCATTATTTTTTTTATAATCTACTATTTTATAGTAGTACTAAACTAAACTTGTCCACACATGTATACCCTTTCGGGCTTTTACATTTCCCACCCCCAGTCCCTCCCTGTACCGCAATTACGCCGGGGGCTGAAGGGAAAACCTCATGGGAAAAAACCTTGGCCAGGTACAGTCGTCTCTTTCGAGACTACCGCTCGTACGATGAAAACCTGTGCAAGTTAGAGCGAATTCTATCTCTAAAAAACCCCTGCCATTTTCCCGTCTGGGAATAGAACCCACGAATCTCATGTGCCAACCCCCTACGCTCTAACCGCGCGGCCACCACACGTCGGTTTTTATAGTCGTATTTTAAGCTAAAACGATAAAATTTAAACGAAAGATGAAGTTCAATAGATAGTCCATCCAGGCCTTAAATTTAAATTTAATAATATTCTCCATACTATGACGATGAAATTTTGCTGCTTGGGGAGATGTGGGCATCGTCGAACGTCCTGTCTTGTTGAGAAGTGCTAAAAAAGAAAAAAACGAACAATATTAAGGTAAAAATGGTATTAGTTATAAAATTAATATGGTAATTATTATCTGTGAGACACAGTGTACATTTTGTCCTGAAGCCATTCTCAAGTTGTACCTGAAAAAGAAAATAATTAATGGTGGAAGGGGCCCCAACCTCGCCGCTTTCTATGAGACACAACCAAAACTTTGTCTCTCCAAGCAGATACCTGAAAATAATGAGAATAATTAAAGGGGAAAGAGCACCTCCAAATAATTAAAATTAGGGAAGAAAAAAGAAGATATAGCTCACGGTAGATGGCCTCTCCCTAAAGCAGGTCCCCAAAGAGCTCGTGCAAATCTTCATCCTGTTCCAGCTGCGGGTCCTCGGCAATACCACCTCGTTGAGGAGCTGGGTCGTGGATGTCCGCATTCTGTCGCGGGCGTTAGCTATGACAGCGGTTTTCCAGGGCCTTCAGGGATCTCTGCATGCAGATGCAGAATTGGTCTTCCTGTGGCCCTGGAAATTTGTTGTTCCTCTGCATGGGCTCTGAAAGAAAAGTAGATAGTATGAACATCTGAATCATTATGAGACAAACCATAAGTACTTACCACCGCAAGCACGAGTAAAGCGCCTCCTTTGGAGGGAGTACTTCACGATCGGAGGATTGCCATCACGGGGAAGCCCCTTCCACGTGATGTCCTCCGATACCAGCTCCTCGTGATGGAATGCCGCATGGAAGTAAGCATTCGCACATTCCTGCGGCTTATCCTCCCCGAGATGGACGAAAAATTCAACCTGTTAAAATAGAGACCAATTAATATTTGTTGGATCGCTATGAAAATATTGGAAAATAATTATTATACATACTAAATCATCGAAAATGCTAGGGTCTGCATTTTCAAATGCGAGGAAATCCTTGCAAACTCTTCAGCGGGAATCCTTCAGGGAGGTCATCAGGTCTCTGGAATTGGTGATGCTGGTGTTGCCTGAAAAGAAAGAAATATTGAATTAGAATTCTGAGTCTCATAAGATTCATCATTTTTTACAAAAAAAAACAGCATCGATCTGTGATCTTACCTTACCAAGCGCTCGATTGCCTGTACTTTGTTTAGCAGATGGTACCTGTAACAATGAGTTGTTGTGAAGGAAGGCCTATTACTTTTAGCCCGGGAATTCATTTTTTTAAATGTGACTCACGCATATCGTGGAGCACCGGCCGTCTCCGCTACTGCGTCCATCTCTGCTGCTGCTGGGACTGCTGCTGCTACTGCCACTGCTGTTGCTGCTCCCTCTGCTGCTGCTTCTTCCTCTACGTATGCTGCTGCTGCTGCTGCGACTGTTTCTGCCTCTGCTGCTTCTGCCTCTGCTTCTGCTTCTGCTGCTGCTGCCTCTGCTGCTGCTACTGCTTCTGCCTGGAGCCTCTCACCCTCTGCCCTCAGTGCCTCTCCTTGCCTCAATTGCACCAGTTCCTGAGACAAACTCCGGTGGCCGGCGTGGTGTTAATGGAGACATCAATGGACGAGATGGACTCTGTGAGTTGCAGTCCAGGGTGGAGCTCCGTTGGGAAATAAAAGAGGTAGCTTGGGAGTGTTCTAGGGTAGATGTTGAAGCTATAGGATGGACAAGCGATGAAGGGGTTCGGGAAACGAAATTCATCGTCTCCGTGTCGGCCGCCATCGATGACAGGACATGTGCTGTTAGGAGAGGGTCTCGGCCACGTGATCCCCGTCCTGCTCCTCCGCCTCTTCCTCCTGCTGCTCCTCTGTCGCGTCCTCGGCCTCCTCCTCGCACCCGTACTCCTTGTCCCCGTCCTTTCGTAGACTCCATCACCAAATTCACTCAAACTCTGCCCGAAAATTATCAGTATATCCGAATTTGCCCTAACTCTATACGCACTCTCAACTTTCTCGCAGCCTTCACAAATTGTTAACCCTTACCGAACTCTACCAAGACAGACAGAAGAGAACAATGAAATGCAACAACCAGCAAGCAAAGTACTAATGGATGTCCTACCAACTTAGCCGGACACAATGGGCAAACGGCAATAATATTATTTATGTCGGAACAGACATGAACAGATGTATAGAACAATCTATCACAATGAAGAACGTAGATGGCTACACTCCTAAACAGGCAGCGATGATGCCAGCAAAACTGCAATAAAAGCTCCAGGGATAGGAATCGGACAATCTCTATGCCAGTAAGGCATTCGAAAACATTTACCACAAACCTGAGAAATTTGAACAATATAAGTTTCATCAAGAAGGACTGAACAGCGGAAAACTCCACCTGCGGTTGATGAACACCCGACGTTAAAAAACTCGTCAGCCCTTCTGAACTTCTTCACGGCAAGACAGTATTCGTCGTCAATTGAGATAATATTCTGAACCATACTTATCGAAGAATCATCCAAAAGTACCGTATTATCACGGTTATTCA
This sequence comes from Fopius arisanus, assembly GCF_000806365.1. Lineage (NCBI taxonomy): Eukaryota > Metazoa > Arthropoda > Insecta > Hymenoptera > Braconidae > Fopius > Fopius arisanus. The sequence continues at coordinate 369,441 of NW_011887838.1, forward strand.
ACGAAATAATGAGGCCGCGATATTTGAGTGCGCGATATTGAGAACAATTTGCTGTAACAGATGGTGGAAGAGGTCCATGCCAAGGTTTGCCAGCAATCACTTTTGAAACTACTGATTCTTCAGCAGGGATTCCTTCCCGGATGTCCACGGTTTTCCTTTCAATATTTCATCGGTAAATTTGTTGGAGATGCTGATGCGGTTTGCGACAAGATTCCCTGAAGTACGTCATATTATTTTCATACGGAAATGCCGGGAATCCATTAATGCATCCAAAATGTCAATGACATGGGGGAGACAATGAAGATTGTAGTTCATGAATTCCGCACCATAAACCATTTCGCACTTATCAACAACGATGCGCATCAATGATTGAGCAAGCTCATAATCTCTTTGCGATTTTACGGACGTACGCGTCAAAATACGCATGACAGCGTGAAAAGTCAGAAAATGTAAGTAAACAGATACATCTACCTTTCCATTGAGCAATACTGGACCAGTGTAAAGTAGAATTTGACGAAATTCCGTACCCTTGAACATTGAAAAACGCATTAAATCTTCGGGTTTACGGGTAAAGTCTACCGGACAATGTAATTTCATTGCGCGCAGCCGATCATTCAGAGCTTCTATCGAATCAGGTCGAAGCTTCAAATCTGATGCATACATTCCCTGCACGAAAACAGAGAAAATTTTTTTGGTGATGCCTAAGCAGACACAATGCATGTAATCAAATGGAACTTGAGTGACGAGACCCATGGGAAGACGAAGAAGAGGACTATCGATGTCGGAATGGTGTTCAATGCGATCAGCGTATTCTTGATCTGTTCGAGGTCTGTGGGCGACACCACGAAATGCCGTGACTCCCCGACGAATTGAGTCGCCTTTAATCCAGCATTTGGAACAGGGATGAGCACCAGTGTGACCGAGATGGGCTAAAATGAACGCGCGAGCCGGTGCATCAGCAATAAAACATCGAAGCTCAGTCGGATATAATTTGTCATTGTGAACAATGCCTCCATTATTATTGACTTCCAAAAAGTCATTGATAAAACGATCGAGGAATTCATGAGCATTAGTAGGTTTAGAAGAACTTTTTCTGGCTTACAACGTGGAATGTTCGCGATTCGAATTTGAATTGGCCACATTTGAATTTTTTGTTGAGCATCCAATGTAGCCCCATCCGTACTAAAATCGATTTTGAACGAGTCAGGAATCATGTTAGTGGGAGTTTTTTGAAGAATAGAAATTATTGTTTCACGAAGCCCTAGGTGATGATACTCTCCTCCAGCAACATTAACAATTTCCGCAGGATTTCGCGGTGTGTCGAGGATTGAACGACAATCGATGGGCAGTTGTTTAAAACAAGAATGGGTCCGAAGAGTGGCAAGAACACTATTAATTTGGCGATGAGTCATGTTACTTCTGACGAACGTAGTAGCCAACTGCTGCGCGAAAGACGGGATTCGATCGGGGTCGTTTTGCTCGTTTGGCGCGTTGGGGGGATTCAAATTGTTCGGCGCGTCCGGTCCACCATTGGGATCGCCTTCGTGTGGCGCGCATGGGAGATTCAAATCTTCGAGCGCGCGAGAAACATTCGAAATATCAAGCGTGGTATTATCGAAGTGAGAAGTGTGGAGATGAAGATCGTCGTTTTCCATTGCATCATCATTTTGAGGAGCCGTGCCTTCTGTGGAAACAGGATTCTCTTCACCAGCATTGGGAATATTCAATTGAGAATGAATTCGAATTTGTTCACGTTCACGGCGCGCCAATTCTCGAATTCGCTGTAACCGACGTTTATGCGCTCGACTGAGATTATCTGGATGTTTTCGCCTACGTTGTATGCTCAATTTAAACATGATTCGCAGAGATGACAATTATAAAAAGTGTATTAAAATTCACTGAAAACACAGACACCGGACCGGCGTAATGAAGACAATTAGAATGAACTATCAGATTAGTTGCAAAAACGCGGAGTTATTGCTTCGAATTTAACTGTATGTAATTTTTTCCCAAATGAATAAATACTTTCTATATTAAAAAAAAAGGAATTGTATTATACAACCTTGACTGAAGTTGCAGGCCACAACCGCGATTACTCAGAAGATCACGTTTTTTTTTCAAAGGAAATCTGCGGGAAGCATAAAATAGTTCACGAAACACGAATCTCAGACATTTATATGTTTTTTTTCAGCAACTAGGCAGAACGCGCGCTTCGCGCGCGCCAGCTACACTGCATGACATTGATACTTAAATTATTTTTTTGAATTCTACTCATTCTCACACTTCATTAATTTGGTTCAATACTTTTGTCCTTATGTATCCTCAATACGTACTTAAAAATGAATAAATGAAAGCACGGAAATGAGAAAATTGACTCGCATGATGAACCAATAGTTTGTTAATGAATTTTTCTATGGTCTCACCCCAATTCCACTGATCGGAATAAATGGATCAAATGAAATGTCAGTAGCTTTAATATTTCAATTCATTTATTTTTTAATGAAGTCCCCATAACTTTGTAAAAAAAAGTTCAAATTGAACGATGCACCTCTCAATTTGAAAGTTTTTTTAATCACCTTCATCCCTAATATAATATTTGAGCTAGTAAGTCAGTCAGAGAACGGCATTCAGGACAAAACCTTCAAAAAATGGCAAATTTTAAATTCGTGTCATGCGAAATTCGACACATAATCACCGGTAACTCTTCACCAAGTGAATAGAATGGAAAGAATGGGGCACCATTTTGAAGATCTCGTTGATATCTTTGAGATGGTGTATGATAAAGTCACATGAGTCGAGTCCAATGGGCTGATAATTAACAAAAACTACAAATTTTACAGTGTGACATTACGTTCACAAGGAATTTCTGGCTCGAAAACCCTCATAATTTTGCGACAAACGGTTCAAATTAAACGATTTACCTCTCAATGTAAAGGTTATTCACTGAACTTAACACCACATATAATATTTCAGCTAATAAGTAAGTCAGAGATAATGGGCTTCAAAATGTTGGATTGGTTATTTTCTATTTGCCGTAAAAAAAGACAGAACAATCCAGTGGAAAGTAAATTTCAAGTGGAAACACGAAATTACAATTTCTGCCTAAAAGTGTCATAACTTAATGAAAGACGATTGAAATGGAATGATTCACGTATCAATTTGAAGCTTGTTTTATAGGCTTTCGAATGAGTATAAAATATATGGGGTTCATCAAAGAGCAAGAATAAGAATTTGTCGATAATGACACAACTACTGAAGATAATCAAGAGATTTGAGGCTGAAGGTGAATAAAGCATGTATATAAAGCAAAATGAAATGTTTGTCTTTTCGCTCTTCCGGTTTGTAATGCAATTACATAAGAAATCAGTTTTCGTGGTTGTTACCAAACAAAGTCTAAATAATTATGTATGAAATAATGTCTATCTCAATCGACTTTGCCATTAGCATCAACGTATTTACTACGAAAGTTTATATTTTAATTGCATTATTGATTGGTGAAGTAGAAAGCTGTTTTATTCATTTCTTAACTTTTGAGAGTGATGCAATTACCTCACAGTGACGGACTGAAGAGGGAATATACCGTAATATGCGGCTAAAGGGTTAGAAAATGAAGAATTATCACGTGCCGTACTTGAACACTTGGCCTCTACGAGCGCTTGCTGAATGGAATATCTAGATAATTGTAACGATATTTTTTTTCGGGCGTCCTATCGTAATATGGGTGCAAATTGAGTCATCGTAGACGGCTCAGAACGGAACGACAAAATTCTATGTCGATAATTAATTCAGCACATCTTCTTATTTCACTGTTCGATAAATTTTTCTTATTTTGATATTCGAACTTATTATTCGAGACACTCAATAGGAATGTGGAGCCTGTATATATGTACAGAATTATTATTTGATATTCGAACTTATTATTCGAGACACTCAATAGGAATGTGGAGCCTATCTATATGTACAGAGATTCCAGAGAAGAGAGAAATTTCATATTTTTTTTCTATAAAAAAATTGCAGGATCGGCAATGAGGTATAAAATGATAATCGAATTGTGAATGAGTATTAGAAGCTATGGTAGGTGAAGATATCGTTGTATTTTAGATTGTTTTTGCAATAAATGGAGAGGAAATTTTTTCGTTTGGACATTTGTTCAAATTATTGAGATATTCTGTACAAAATTGTGAACTATTTTTCGTTTTATGTGGTGTTTTGACGAAATTTCACTGTTTTAATTAGTACTTTTATACGAGAAAATGTCAGTAAATGGATTGATTGACAGAATAAATGCTAGAATCTATTCCTTTTATAGGAAAATGCAACACTTATCGAAATTATTATTATATAATTATTAATTTTAATCATCACCGATAGTTTGTTTTTTTGTGAAGTTTTTCATTACTTAATGAAAAACGATTAAACCGGAATGATTCACGTATCAATTTTAAGCTTGTTTAATAGGCTTTCGAATGAGGATAAAATATATGGGGTTCATTAAAAAGCAAGAATAATTATTAGTGTGAAAACCAGAAAAAGACCATTACTCATTACTTGTAAAGTAATCTTACTTTTAACAACCACCCCAAACTAATTTTCGAATGAAATAATCATAAAAGCGATTGATTTCCACTAAACGAGCCGGCACAAAAGTTTAATGCGATTTTTTAATAAAAAAAAGAGACGTGCGAGAGAGGGAATAACCGTCATATATGCTCTGAAATTGCAATGGATTTTTTTACACTTTTTAAAGGGAAATGAGCTCAAAAACTTATCTCCAACTAATCCCGGGCTCCCACATTTTCTGCTCACACACAAAACACCTGCTAAAACTAAAAACTTCTTCCAAAAAACACTGTTATGGCACACACGAAAAAACACACGTCTAGCTCAGTGGGGTTTCTCTGGGAGAAGAAAGGACGGAAGTGACGTCGCGACATGGTAGCGCGATACTAATGCGCAGAAGACAAAAATTATTTTTAACACATTTTTTTTTCATTTTCAGGATTGTAGGTCATCAATATAATAGCAAAAAATATAAAAATTAATAAAAAGTTAATTAAAATCATGTGAAACGTACGGATCTGTTTACATCGCATCAGTATCATAAAGGTACGATACTAGTATTGTACTAGTATGGTATGAGTACGGCGTACTGGTATCGCACCTTTATAATATACCAGTACGTCGTACTCGTACAATACCAGAACAATACTAGTACGGCGTACTGGAATCGTACCTTTATGATACTGATGCGATGTAAACGGACCCAGACTTCTGTAATTATTTTAATTAAGTTCAAATTAATTTTTATATTTTTTGCCATTATTGATGACCTAAAATGCTGAAAATAAAAAAAAAATATTAAAATGTTAAAATGTAACTTGTATTTTGATTGGGTATGATATCAGTACGATGTACCGACACTGTACCCGCATTATAGCAGCCCGCCATACTTTTTTTGCGAATGGGTACGCTACCAGTACGCCGTGCTAGTATCCTACGGGTTTTGAGTACCTCATTTCACCCCCGGGTACTTACCCGACAAAAGTCAGTAATTCGGAAAACGCACTTATGTACTCGATTGTACATCGTTAGTACATGATTGTACCTATAAATTTCTTGTTTGTACATCAACTGATTAATTTAAAAGAATTAATTAAATTTCGGCATGATCTTAGCCGACAACAAATTAAAAATTGATCAATAAAACCAAATTAGGGGTGTTTTCCGAAGGAAATCGTGTGTACATTACGAATTTCTTGTTTTCGTCGTTTGTACATTGATTGTTAATGAGTTAAATCCATCTGAAAAATCATGGTCTAAGTTGCGCGTTTCTATACTATTGACCTCTGCGCATTGTTCTGTGTTTAAATGGGCTTTTATTGCATTATTCTTTGCTTTACGAGTATAAACATTGAATCTAACAGAAATTGTACTATTGAAATGTGGATTCTGCATCAAACTTTCATTGAAAGAAATATTGCGCGCATCTACGTCATAACAAGTCTGGTGAGAGGGGCCGCGATGAGAGGGGACAATTCATTTTTAGCCACCATGTTCATTTCGGAGTGCAGTGGAGAGTCATTTTTGGAGTGGAGTATTATTGAAAAGCATTATTGGGGAACGTCCGTACATTCCAATTAATCGTATGGAAATGCATTAACCATAATTTTGAGGAAATAAAAATTTGATTTTGCTTCAATTGAGAGTAAAATCCTTCTCCTTTATCAATCCCTTAGATGGAGCTCAATTTTTCAATTTGTTCCTAATTTATAAACATTTGAAAAAAGTCATGAGCCTCCATTTTACCGCACTGCCCCCTATATACATTAACGAGTAGCAGTGATAGGATCTGCGAAAGCCCATTTAGACACAGAACAAAGAGCAGAAATCGATAATATAGAGACGCGCAACTTAAACCATGATTTTTCAAATGGATTTAACTCATTAACAATCAATGTACAAACGACGAAAACATGAAATTCGTAATGTACAAACGATTTCCTTCGGAAAACACCCCTAATTTGGTTTTATTGATCAATTTTTAATTTGTTGTCGGCTAAGATCATGCCGAAATTTAATTAATTTTTTTTAATTAATCCGTTGATGTACAAACAAAAATTTTATAGGTACAATCATGTACTAACGATGTACAATCGAGTACATAATTGCGTTTTTCGAATTACTGACTTTTGTCGGGTAAGTACCCGGGGGTCCTCATTTCGTACAAGCTTGAAGCGGTACGACGTACGCATACGATACTAGTATCATACTCATATGGGCTTACGCCATCTCGCGGTAGTACGGTGTAGGTACGATACCAGTACGGCCATACTCTCGAAAACACAACGGCACGTTATGCTATCTGGGTAGCTTTAAGGGAGTAGAAGAGTATTTTTTATGTCTAAGAGAGGGTCGTTGTCTCCCCAAACCATAAGTTCCGCAGGTAACGACGCCATTTGTAATTCACCGTATTCGCGACGCACGTTTATCCACATTTTGCACTTCCCTCATTCATTTCACCATAATTTGATGCATTGGCACCTATCATGGTGCCAGTGAAGTCCTTGGAGCAGATTTTTGTAGGGCAGGTGGGTTTTTTTCTGCCGAGCCCTTTTTTGGCATACGCGGACTCATTAACGGACCAGGGTAACCTAATGGCATTACTTCGGACGTGACATTCTGCGGTTTGAAGTGAGCATTATATTGCTTTAATGGAGATTACCCCTAGCCAGTTCACTTGGACCGCTCCCCCGTTCAGAAATGAACTTTTTATGGAAAAATGTTTATCCTCATCCTTTGCAGTACCGCTATATTTTCAGGGTCGTCATAAAACTTATGGAGACGAAAGTAAAATTTACTTCAAGCGTTAGTCATCCCGAGCGTTAAGTATGCTGGGCGTAGATATTCGAGCACATGTATCGGGAAAATCAATACATTAGGACTGGCAATAAATTTTGAAGGGTGCGCTCTTTTGAAGGGTGCGTTATCAGCTACATTCGCAATTCTCGGTGAACCTAATTCCATATTACTGGTTTCGACGATATCTTCGTCATCAATGAAATCTAGTTATTCTTGGGTTGGACTGGATTTCATGCGAAGGAGATGGCATTTTTCATTGCCCGCTTTTGACTCCATTAAGTTTTTAGAAGGTTTGGATTATTGTGATCAATGGTCACTCTATTCTAGCCTTTGTGGAGTATCTCGAATGCTCACCTGGATGCTCCACCGTGGCACCGCGCTTGCCAAATATCACGTCTTTATTTCCGTGACCGCCCTGGCATAATTTTCGGTTAGACTGATTTTGATAACTCAGGATTCAGGATGGCGGATAACTGTACCCTCCCCTAGTGTCAATCTGCTTCCAGACAGGTATCCAAATGTAATTGGAACGTAAGTAATTTCTTGTCTGGCGTCCGATGCGCCACCTGTCTAAGCCAAGCCTGTGCAAAGTGAGCTCTCGGAACTCACTGAACTCACTGTGTTATTGTATTGTGCAGGTAGTCAGAGTAGGGAGACCCGATGCTTGGATCAGAGTGCGGGTATCGTTTTCAATCAACGCGCCAAATTTTGATTTTTTGAAAGAAAAATATGAATATTTTTAAAAACTATCAATCGTTCATGTTTTTCTATATCAACTTCCGCTGAAAATTCTGTTCAATAAATCACTCCAAATTGAATATTTCTACACTAAATGAATTGAAAAACACCGCTAAAAAAATTTTCTAATTTTTGTCAATATTGGTAAAATATTCTCTAAGCTGCGTGCGACTCCAGTCTGATGGCGCACCTAATTGAGGGCGCCTTAGACCAAACTGCTGCGCCTGCTCGGTCACCTATCGTATAGCCATCCGTGTATCAGACTAGTTCTTTGGGTGGCGACCTTTTTATATCTTTCTCTGGCAGAGTTTCCCTATACTCAAAGTTAACTTCAAAGGTTCTACGAAAGTGACCCCGTTGTGTGTACCCATCCCTGCCCTTGGACAGCAACCATATCAGGTCTGCGTCCACAGCAAGAAGGCCTGCATGGCAACATTTGGCTCCTTTCTATGCGCCTTAATCGCGCCGTTATCGAGGGAGGAGTGGACCGCTCTTGTTCGAAGCATGGCTCTTATCCATCTAATGACCGGTGTTTCAACGCCAAAGGATATTGCTGCGTTCTCCATTATATCACAGGAGGTATTGTGGAAGGCTCCTCTGATGTCTATGAACAAGCCAACGGTGTCCTCCTTCCTCTGTCCTGCTTCTTCTATTTTTTCAGTCAGACAGTGTAGTGCAGTCTCAGTCAATCTGCCCACCTGGTAGGCGTGCTGAGAAGGGTTGACCGGATTCACGTTCAGCGCTCCCTCCCCGAAGTGCCTATCAACAAGCCTCTCTAATGTTTTAAATAAGAGGAAGCTCAGACAACCCTGACCTCCCGCCATCTTCTTGGCACATGTCCTAATGCCAGAAATATACTAAGTCCCACCAGCACCTTCCATAATAACAGGGGACCTCTCTTCCGTAAAGATCCGGATACTTTTCATCCGGTCCCGGGCTTGTACATGGCGAAGGAGTTCATCGCCCACTGTAGGTCACTTAGCGTTACTTTCTTTGAGGTTAGATACCAATTGGGACTGTCTGGCCCTATCCAGTCCATTGGGGACCAGCTTCCCCTTCTCCGTATCGGCGAGTCCGAGAAGTGCACCTGGACCAGGTATTTCAGAATGTCGGTCGGCTGGGTAGTGGTTTCTCCGTTAAGTAGTGTCATACTACTCAGCCTATCGGTGGGCCCATAATAGAAGACCTTGGGACGTCTGGCTACCTATGGCAGTGGATCCACTTTGTCGCAGAAGGTTGTCACAGACGCCTTTCATTTCACTATGAGGGTCTTATACTCCTTCTGCACATTTCTCTACTGAGTCCAGTCTTCGTCCCTCTTGGAGCGGTAGGCACGGTTCCAGAGTCACCCGGCCTAACCTCTCCGTCTATCCAGCTCACGACTCATCCAAGCTACTTTCTTCTCCTACCTGCAAGGTTTGATTGGGCATGCGTTTTGACAGCACTCGGTGAATGTCTCATGGTTACCCTCCACTAAGTCCTTCAACCTGCCTCATTTAAAATGTTCTTATTTCAACTTGATGAACAGTTGAAAATTCCTGCTCTATCACGCGGTCGCCCTCTGCCGGTATCAGTCAAACCCGGTTCTTAAAGGGAGAAAAGTGGAGTTAGAGCAGCCAGCTTTGTTAAGTGGATCACATCCCTCTCTCAGCTCTTACTAAGCAAGTTCGGGCGCCGCGTGAGCCCTATGAGTCCCGGTTGCCGGGCCCTTTTGTAAGCTGTCGTGAAATGCCGAGTCATACGGTTTAGTCAAAGACCTGATATCTTATATTTTCTCAAGTTCTAATTTAAATTATTCAATATTAAGGTGACTAAGAAATAATTGATTTCTGGCACCATATTATTTTAACAATTACCTCCCGTACAACTAAGAAGTTTTCAAGTTGAATTGGTGGATATTTGATCGAATTTCTACGCGATAAGGTTTTGGAAATGTCAAGGCAGAGCGCGCGGCGCTGTCAGAAAGGCGCTGTGCGTCTTTCCGTGGACGCTGCTACCGCGACTCTGACTACGCAGGGTCTTACGCAATTGGGGTAATGCATTCCGGAAAATGGGTCGAACAGAGTTGAACGCGCGGGGCTCGCACGGTTCCGATTTTAAAGACCAATTATTTTATTTTAGATTAAAAAATATGAGATGTCCATTCATCAGAATTTAATCAATTAATGATTTTGCCAGCTCTTGGCCAGATTTTCTCATAGCTGCTCAACGGAAACTATTTTCTTCTCTCAGTGTTGAATGGAGAGAAATATTTGGAAAATGAGAAAATTGCATGCACAACAATATAGAAACCCCATGCCCCGATTATTAATAAGTCGTGATTTATTCATCTATGATCATTCTTCACTTATATTCACTCAGTCACACTGTGCAAATTATTTAATTATTTTGATTTGTTTCTGCAGTAATTATCCATTAAAAAATAATCAACAAGGCATGAAATTCTGGAATTCAAATGTCTTGTTTCTGTGCTTTTTTAACGCAAAAAATCTTTCGAACTTACTTACGACTATCGCGTGCTGAACATTTAATTCTTCAAATCCTAAAAATGTCATAAAAATTAACAAATTTTGCTTAAGGAATGTTCACACAATATTAATAGATATTGAAAACTGTTTTCACCTGTATTTTTCACTTCATTTGTGACTGAAATATGCAATTTGGAGTGATTTATTGAATGAAAACTGATATTCTTTAGCAATGCAAAATACATTAAAAAAATATTTACATTTGTTTATCGGGAATACACATTTTTGCGCGGTGACGCAAATAACAATACCCTTACTTTCTACCAAACATTCGGTTTCGCCACTTCGACTATCTGCACACCACAATAGGACCCCCTTTTTTGTAGTAATTGGCCGAATTGGGGTTGGGAGCTAGGTGAGCACGAAGAGCACACTTTGCCCAGACCTGCTCTGAACTTCCCGCCCCGAGGTTTGTCATCACGTTCGAGAAGTTCTTTGTGAAATAATCGAGGATGGTCGGATTATTTGACTCGATGGAATGATTGACAAAGTTCGTCGTTCCCTATTAGATCTCCGTAATTTGGCTCTCCTGCTGTTGTTGGAGGGAACTCGCCAATTCAGTAGTAGACTTTATGTCTGTGATGGCAAGCTGGATCTCCCCTTGCATGTCTAGTTGTATGTTGAAGATGTCATGGGCATCTAGGATCGGCTGGTTATTCATCCGGTGAGTGGCCCTAGGGTTGAAGTCTCCCACGTTGAAACTATTCATTTTGCTTGAAAAATTTTTCGACCACTTTTGACACCAATGTAAAGGCTTGAGTCTTATTATTAATGAAACCTCATTAAGTTGTTAAGAGCTAGAAAATGTGACACGTCTGCAGGCTAATCAACGAGACAACAGAATAATAATAAGGAGAAATACGATCTAAAGTGACGGACGTTTAGACGAAAGAAGAAGAATATAATCCGCGATGAGGGCTTTGAGTTTGAACCATATTATTTTGGGTCCTTACTGTTTATTTTTTTTTGGGGTGTTGATCCGGTTTTGTCCGGGCAGTTTAGTTTTTTAGATTAATTTGGTGTTGAGAATTTTTCTGTGCTTATAGTGCGGTTTTGTACATCATATATGCTCTACTAAAATCTACATTAAACACCTCGTTATAGTTCTCACACATTCCGTATTCTCTTTTTGTAACAATCAGTAATGTATGCGTTTCCATATCTGAATTAATTGTTCCTGTAACTAACTTTGGTTAATCCTTCACCATAGGTGCAGCAATTGTAAAATTTAAAAAATGACAAAAAAATTTTGTGAAAAAATGGCGCCAAGTCGACGTGAATCTGATCGCCTCCAAGACAGAAACATGGGACAATTACTGAATAGTTGAAATCACACACTAGGCGAACTGATTATGATATAATCTTATTTTTTAAAAACCATGGAAATATTAAAAAATGCCAAGTTTATGCTGACAGCGTCAACTAGGACAATTTTCCGCAGTTTTAGTTCCGATTGGAAAATCGATTATTGTTAATAAAGGCTTTTGTCATTCCGCCTGTAAGACAGTGTTTTACCGCTGCGTCGCTTTGCTTCGCGTCCACGAAACGCTGACTACGGCTGTTATGACAAAAAAAAGTGGGCCTCATACGGCCAAAAATAATTTGTCGACCAATATGATTGTTGCAAACCTCATCTTCGCTAGAAAAGTTTTTTTCGGCCTAATGACAAAATATATTGTTTCAAACCCCGTCCATAGGAAATTGATTCGGAAAAAAGTCAACTTGGCGCGCCTAATTTTTCCCGTTCGATTCACTGAGTACACTGAGAAAAAAAATTATTTTTGCCAAGAATATTTTCTTCCCACCAGTAAATCCGGCGATCACTGTGTTGTTGTGTTTGGAATTTATTGAAATGAAATTAAATTAGAATAAGCGAAATCGAACGAGCAAGTCGAACCGATTTCGCAATTCCTCACACGATTCGCCCGCGGAATGCATCGATTCGACGAATGAATAAAAATTATGAGGAATCAGCAGTTCGGTCAATGCTCTCGGGCATCGACCGAACTTCCACTGAGACTGATTATCGAAAGCTAATCAGTCTCGTCCTAGCTTCAACAAAGAACGTACCAAGGGGCGAACTCCTCGAGATTGTTTGGCACTTGTTTCCGGAATCAGTTAAATTTCTCCTGCCCGGCGCTTACCGATAATCCGAGTAAATTGGGATTAATATCGATCACAATCACGCACATCTTCGTGGTGATCGCTCCCATTATTTTACAAAACCTAACTCCACAAGGATCCGGCAAACGAGGTACAAAATAACTCGATCCCGCGCACCTTAAGTGGAGTTCTGTGCGAAGGACACATTTCCAATCAACTAGATCCGTAATATTAAGATTTTGTTTATGTACTAGCTCAAGTGTGAGCCAGATAGTGCAAACCTATTGTGAAACGAGCGGACGGATGAGTATGAGTGAGGAATGAGATGATTTGTAAGTACTTACTGAATATGTTGGTTACTTTCTACCTAATCAAACCCTAAGCTCATTAAATTGATTTCTTCTATTTTTATCTTTATTATTTATTCTTCCCGAGGACTGATTAAGAAGTGCAGATGTGCCCAGCACTTTAAAGTATAAGTATCCACTAAATAAAAATATTATTTTGTGGCTAACAGGTCGATTAGAATCGATTTACAATAATAAATTAATTCTAATTCGCCCGAACCACTACAGTGTAAATACTCCCATAAGACTTATCAATGCCAAATATATTCTCTTGTGGTTACTAAATATTCTTGGCTAAAGAAAATTTTTTTCTCAGTGTATCATTTCGTTGCCGGGAACATAGTACAAAATTACAAGTATATTTTAGCATTTCCCTAGCAAGTCATAAATTCGTAAGTGGATTATTGATTGAATGCATCGATTGATAATTACGTAATTACTTTAGTCGTTACGGACATCTTATCATGTATAAGCACTACATCTCATTTTAAACTATTCACTGATGATCTTCGTCCCCCACTCTTTGCCGTTGTCTAATAATGTGAGTGTGCCACCGGGCGTCGCCTATGAACGCGCCATCACACTGACGGATACCCACTCTCCTCATACCGAAATGCTATTTGACGTTCATTGGTGAATAGGTTAAGTACACGTCAGGGATACGGAATCCAATTGTGATATAATAAGCTTAATCAAATCTCAATAGTTTTGGCGTTTTGTCAATTAGCGTGCGAACTCTAGCTTTGTCAATCATTCACTTCCTACGAAGTATGTTCATTATCGAACAGCCCGGCGCGCCAAGTTGACTTTTTTTCCGAATCAATTTCCTATGGACGGGGTTTGAAACAATATATTTTGTCATTAGGCCGAAAAAAACTTTTCTGGCGAAGATTAGGTTTGCAACAAACATATTGATCGACAAATTTCTTTTGGCCGTATGAGGCCCACTATTTTTTGTCATAACAGTCGTAGTCAGCGTTTCGTGGACGTGGACGAAGCAAAGCGACGCAGCCATAAAACACTGTCTTACAGCCGGAATGACAAAAGCCTTTATTAACAATAATCAATTTTCCAATCGGAACTAAAACTGCGGAAAATTGTCCTAGTTGACGCTGTCAGCATAAACTTGGCATTTTTTAATATTTCCATGGTTTTTTAAAAATAAGATTATATCATAATCAGTTCGCCTACTGTGTGATTTCAACTATTCAGTAATTGTCCCATGTTTCTGTCTTGCGTTTAAATTAGCGTCGGCTTGGCGCCATTTGTTCACAACATTTTTTTATGATTTTTTTTTAAGTTAATAATTACCAAACAAATGATGCAATCAAAAGTATTGGTACCTGTTTTAAGCCTCTCTGACATGTGTTAGTTAATCATAGTAATTTTCTTCAACGAAATATAATTTAAATATTCATGTTTTAGTTTTTATTCAGTCATTCAAGTTGATGATTGCAAAATATTACATAAAAAATTTAAATTTGGAGGTAATATTTTAATTCAAATATTAACACTCGATTCCAATTGTTAAAGGGTAATTCACAAATATTAGGTTATTTAGGTAATTAATTAAACATTAACATGCTCGAAGATTGAAGCACTGAAAATTTTTAATTTAAAGGATTAAATTTAGGTGCAATATTGAAATTAAATATTAACAATTGATTCCAATTTTTAAAGGGTCATTTACAAACATTCAATTATCTGTTTAATTAATTTATGATTAAAATGTTCGAATTGTAATGTGACCTTGGCCGGGGAATTAAAATATAATAATTCCCGGCGAAGACACGATATTGGGGAATTTACGATATTCTGAAAAATTAGGGAAATTGATTATAACTGACGGGAGGACCTGAAATAATAAAAAAAGGGGGGGGGGGTTGAAATGATTACTCGGAGGGATTTATGAATTGACTATCTGTATTCTGATCTCATAACACAATATTAACACAAAAAATAATCCGGGCCTTTTGACTAATAACTCGAGGGTGGGGAGTAAGGCCAACTCACTTGCGGCTACGCGAAATATTATATAATAAAAAGAGGGGGTGACCCTAACTCTGGAAAAAGGGGGAAAAGTGAGGGGGGCCGACTGAAAAGGTAGTCATTAATGGGGGGCTTAATTTACAACTAACATGAATGTATTGGAGGCTCACCGTTGGGGGGAAATTAACACGGGCAGGGAAATTCGTTGGGGCAGGGAATAAAAAATGGCGCACTCACGGGGAATGGTGTCTTCTCAAAATCCTCTCGGTTTTCCTCGGTTCCTCTCCGCAAGATTCAGCCGCACAGTCTTCCTCTCACAATTCTCTCACGAGTTCCTCAAAATAATATCCTTTTCTCACAATACACGCAATCTTTCTATCTTCCTCAATAGTTCCTCTCACACACACAATTTAGTCCTTCACACTCTTTCTTCTTCATTAATTGTCCCTCTTACACAATATTTACACAGTATTCTAGAACAGTTCTCTTCACAGGGTTTCTTCCACTTTTACTCCTTATTAACACTTTTTCAGGGTCTTTTCTGGGCACTTCTTCACGGGATTCTTTGGGGTAACTTTGTTGCTTTATGAGGCAGTGACTCGTGGGGCAGCGGTGGCACGAGTGAAGGCTGCCAATCATTTTCACTTCTTCTTTCCTGGTTTTGGGGGGGGCCATCGGGTGTCCTTCTTCTTCTCATCTGGGGGGCTCGCATGGGGGATGTCTCTTTCTTCCGGGGTCACGTGGGATCCTCTTCCTTGATGCGTGAGTGCTAGGGCGGGGGGAAATGGGGACGGGGATAGGGAATCTCTGGGGATGGGTTGACCAACGGTGGTGAAAAAAGAGTAGCTTAAATCTAACTTAACCTAGGAAAAATAAGCTGTTTCAATTAGGGGGAAGGGGGGGGGGCGCAAAATTCTGCCTCATCACAGTAAATATTGAAAAATTAACTGAACTAAGATTTTTAATTTGGTTGTTATATTCAAATCATTGAATTAGTAACAATCGATTCCAATTGTTAAAGAGTAATTCAAAAACATTAGGTTATTTAGGTAATTAATTAAAGACTGGAATGCTCGAAGATTGAAGCACTAAAAATTTTTAATTTAAAAGATTAAATGTAGGTGCAATATTGCAATTAAATATTAACAATTGATTCCAATTGTTAAAGGGTCATTTACAAACATTAAATTATCTGTTTAATTAATTTATGATTAAAATGTTCGAATTCTAAATATTGAAAAATTAACTGAACTAAAATTTTTAATTTATTCTTTTATTTTTTTATTTTTTCATATTTCCTTTTTTCCTATCACCATTGTTTTCTTACCATGGTTTGATAGGCACCCCTTCGTCTTAGCCTTTTTAGCCTTTCCTACTATCCTCTCTTATTTTGCCTCTCCTACTATCCTCTCTTTTATTATTGCGGTAGCATGGGCCGACTTTCCATTTTTCTGCGCCCATTTGGCTTGTACTGAGGGAAACTATGTAAAACCTCAGTAGCGCAGCCGGCCGGTAATGCGGGGATTCTGCTGTGTTCATCAGTCACAATGACTCGGTGAACACACCAGCTCTCCGCATACGTGCCTGACGTCGGTAGTCTACACGCCGAGGGGTGTGACCAAGCGGGCACCCATCCAAGTACTAACCCAACTGAGCGTTGCTTAGCTTGGGTGACCGCCGAAGTCACACACCGCCCGCGTGGCTACTGTCGCCGCTTTAAAATTTTTAATTTGGTTGTTATATTCAAATCATTGAATTATTAACAATCGATTCCAATTGTTAAAGAGTAATTCACAAATATTAGGTTATTTAGGTAATTAATTAAAGACTGAAATGCTCGAAGATTGAAGCACTAAAAATTTTTAATTTAAAAGATTAAATTTAGGTGCAACATTTAAATTAAATATTAACAAATGATTCCAATTGTTAAAGGGTCTTTTACAAAAATTAAATTATCTGTCATATAAATTATAATTAACTTATGATTAAAATGTTCGAATTCTAAATATTGAAAAATTAACTGAACTAAAATTTTTAATTTGGTTGTTATATTTAAATCATTAAATTATTAACAATCGATTCCAATTGTTAAAGGGTAAGTCACAAATATTAAATGACTTGACGCTCTTTGATTGGCTTACAAGCACGGGCTCCATCCTAGTTCATGCGCCACCGCTACGGACCCGTGCGGCTGAATTCCGTAAGCGCAGACAATTTCCCCTATACTTACTAGTTTTATTTCCTAGAACAGCCCACCCAAACAGCACTAGGGAATAGTAACGCTCTCGAAATAAAACTCTTGAAATAGTGAATTCTTATCTGTTGCTATGGAGTTATTTTTGTAATAATGTAATAAGTGAAAAAAGTATAAATCTCATCAGAAAGATCAACCGCGGTTTAGATAATGTATCTAAGAATGCTTTTGCAAAAGAGCGTGCGTTTGAAGGGGAAAAAAGCAATTGAAGTTTTTTTAAGGGGTTAGGGGCAAGTTGTTAGCTGAAATATCAGGGACTTGGAACGCATTCCGGTTTGAATTTCGTTCCAGGGGCTCGGAACGAAACGAACTTGTATCGTTCCGAGTTAGAAGTGAAACTCGGAATGAAAGTCGTGGAACGAAATGCTCGAAACCAAACTCGGAACGAAATGTCTGGAACGTTTCGGCTAGGAACGAAACCCGGAACGAAATTATTGGAGCGTTCCAGCTTGGAACGAAACCCGGAACGAAATGTCTGGAACGTTTCGGCTTGGATCGAAACCCGGAACGAAATGTCTGGAACGCTTCGGCTTGGAACGAAACCCGGAACGAAATGTCTGGAACGTTTCGGCTAGGAACGAAACCTGGAACGAAATTATTGGAGCGTTCCAGCTTGGAACGAAACCCGGAATGAAATTCGGCGGAGAATGGAACAGTGAACGGAAAATGGAGCCGCTACGATTTTGAAAAAAAAAAATGTTATATCGATTAATATTTACGGGTTTTGTGCGATGCAAAACCGAATTTAGCGAGGAAAGAATGAGAAAAAATAATTTTATATCATTTTGAAGGGTTTTTGGTTTTTTCAAATTTTTTCAAATATTTAAAACGATTTTTAGAATGAGAAAGAAAATTGAAGAAACACGTGTTTTAATTAATAAAAATCAGGAGTCTTGGAAATATTTTCGACGTTAAAACGAACAAGAGCCCTGTTGTGACAGATCAGAGGGAATAATGGAAACATTTAGGCTGTTTATACGAAACAGCCCAACACGTGGACCAACCCCATAGATAAAGGGCCTTGTCTAATGGGTAGACCTGACACCCTGGGCGATTTGGTGACGGAGGACACTTGGAGACGAACTTTCGAGCAAGCAACATTAAAGTTATCACAATCAACCCAGCTTATATTATATCGAGTCTTTTAACCAAAATTTAATTGTTAACAATAAATGGAAGATCGGATTAATTAATTAAATAATCGTTAAATATTTAGTCTCCTACAGGAGATTGCTTTAAAACGGCTTCTCACGAACATCATTCCAAGCGAGAAATTTTTCACACTTTGATTCCCTGCTGGAACGTTCCAGACATTTCGTTCCGAATTCCATTCCAAGGTGTATCGTTCCGCGATTTTCGTTCCGGGTTTCGATTCAAGCCGAAATGTTCCAGACGTTTCGTTCCGGGTTTCGTTCCAAGACGAAACTTTCCAGACATTTCGTTCCGGGTTTCGCTCCAAGCCAAAACGTTCCAGGCATTTAGTTCCGGGTTTCGCTGCAAGCCGAAACGTTCCAGACGTTTCGTTCCGTGTTTTGTTCCAATCCGAAACGTTCCAGATATTTCGTTTCGGGTTTCGTTCCAAGCCCAAACATTCCAGACATTTCGTTCCGAGTTTCGTTCCAAGCCGGAACGTTCTAGAGATTTCGTTCCGAGTTTCGTTTCGCTCTTCAAACGTTCCACGGAACGAAATGCAAAAACGGCAATTTCGTTCCGTTCCAGAGTTTCATTCCAAGTCCCTGTGAAATATAATACACGACAGCTCTCTGCCTGTGACGTCACCTCTGCCTGTGACATCAACATGGCAGATACGCTATCGCGTATCTTGATGTTGTAATCAATCTTCATTATATCAAGAGTTCTGTTAGCAATAATTTATTAAATTTTACTGTATACGCTTCTGCCAAAATACTTTCTTAGCATTTTTTTTAACTTTCCCGTAACGTGAATATACATTAATACAAAATATTGTTAGTACTACCTGTAAGGTAGTCTGAACACACCAATGCACTGGATTTTACTGGTGGTGTTTTTATAATGATTTACACATTTTTATACTAAAAACTTTAATGCGTCGAATAGGAGAATGGCATTCCGAGAAAACCAAAGTAATCAAGCTTTCGGTCAGAAAGGCAATAACAAAAAAGCTACTCTATTTTAGGAATTAATCATGGAATGAATGAACAAGTGTTAGAAGTAATTTGTGATTATAGTTGACCAGGTTATGAACGGTTCATTGGTATCAGTAATGAATTGATCATTTTGTTTGTTTCTGTTTTAGATAGGCTGTGTTACCAAAGCATGGACATATTTCCTTCCTAAATTCCAATCTTATCTCTTGGAGTTACCAATGTACTCATCATACGCCAGCGATGGACTTCATGGCCGTAAATATGGAGAAAGGTACCTTCGTGATAAAACTTATGATCATCGTCCAGAAGTTCAATGATGTTGTGTTAATTTCCAAAGTGCAATCGGAAACTTACAATTCAGTTCCGCAATATTAGTGACATCTGTTGAATTATGCCGATAATTACCGCTGGTTTTCGTTTTTGTAACATGAAGAATAGTTCGCAATTAAAGATATCCAGCTTTTCTGATGGCATAATTTCTATTTTCACATTATTCAAATGTATTGTCAATATGCGTGATGAATGTTTTTCGAGAACCCACCTAGCATCTCTGAGCAGGAGACTCCACGTTTCATCCATCCCAATAGGTTAAATACCTATTGAATACCATGATGATCTGAGAAGGAAGCACTGTGTTTATCACATTGGAATTTACCCCAGGATAAAGTTTGATTGTACATATGCTTGAATTATTTCCTATAACATTGTGACGTGGCACGCAGATTTTTCCTCAAGTATTTCCTCCTAAGCTGACTTTCCCTCGTGGAAAAAACTCGCTGCAACAGTCCTGTGGACCACAGTCACAATCAGGTTGGAAATCCCACAGAAGGTGTTTTTTTGGCACAAGATAATTATTAGTCGCGATTTTGATTTTATTTTTAAGGGTCATGAAATTCGAAGACATATTTCAATTTATCAAAAAAAACTTGATACTTCTTATGCAGTAATCTCTATTATTATTTGGGAACCTAAAATTGTAATGAATACATTTGTGATTGAATCAGATTGAAATAATAGACTATGCAAAAGAAGAAAAATGATGAAAGATTTGGTGATTTTAAAGCATAGTAATACCTTGCCTTTCATTGGATTTTCCCAGAACTTCTTTTCACAATTTACCAATTTATATGCGGGAAAGCTCTTTCGATACTCATCTATTATATTATATCTATTATATCTATTATTCACCTTCTGCTACTCTGTAATTAATAAGGTACTTACAGTGAGAAGGTTTCACTCAACAAGTCGATCCGTTTATCTTCTCATAATCTCTCTGAGCTCCTCATCTACTTCGCGTGGAAATCAATCTTCAACTCAGAGTTTGTGGCTTGATTCATTTGAATTACACTAACCCTACAGTTACTCAACTAATTTCTTAATCTAAATCTTAGATATCACCTTGGGGTTATTTCATGATGTCAGTCGTCACTAGACTGATCACTCATTCCTCTTTTTTCCCTTCGCATAATCGATATTAAGGCTGGACATTCCGCACTATTATGTGGAGTTTTGCCCCCAAGTTTTTTTTTGTGTGTTATATCAAGTCTTTCCTGATATATAAAAACTTGATTGTAGTAAACTGTGACGTCTGCAGTACTGAGTCACTCCTGCTTCTAACATTGTAGACAGTCTAATTATTTTTCTTTGTTTTAACACAATTTTCTGACTTACTTTCTTTTCTAGTAATACAACCTTTGTCACAGAAATGACCTCATATACCAGGACAAAGACCGCTCTCATGTGGCAAAGAAACTCTCAAAACCCTGAACACAACACATAAAGGTGTCACGCTATGGAAATACTTCCATTTTCATATATTAGGAATAAACGTTTAAAAGAAACTTGAAACTTAACGTATCTAATATTTACGTCGTTACGTTCGTATATATCTAAACAAAAAAAGTAACAAAGCACTCATTCTCTTTTTATACCAATTTCACTCTAAAATAATTTACCTTACTCTCCCCACTATGCTTATTTTACAACCTTTGTAAG
Source organism: Fopius arisanus (assembly GCF_000806365.1). Taxonomy (NCBI): domain Eukaryota; kingdom Metazoa; phylum Arthropoda; class Insecta; order Hymenoptera; family Braconidae; genus Fopius; species Fopius arisanus. Next base: position 390,883 of record NW_011887838.1, read on the forward strand.
TTAAATCGTTATAAACTTTATCGGATTCCTAATTCAAATTTATAGCTCTGCTCTGAGCTACCCGGAGGCTGCCCATGTGTGGTATATTCAAATTTTCGTCGTCAATGAAGCAAAACTGTATACCATGGAAAAGGTGCCACAACTGTATTTTACGGTGTATCGTGAACCTTCAAACTGAATGAGTATATTACGCAACAAGTGCGGTATGGGTATTTTGGGTTATGAAAAGTTTGTACAACGATCCGAAGGCGAATTTTGCTATCCCACGATTCAAAAAACTAACACACGAGTTGCATATAGTATTGAATGTTATAGGCATCATAGAATCTTATGACATCAATTAAATACTTGAATTGCATCCGAAATTAATCCTTCTTGTTTGCTAGAAAAACGATGGCCAGTATTGGGAATCAGCAAAGTAATAGTATATTATGCAACACGTGCGTAATATATTTTTTGACTCGTGGGAGGCTTGTAACACGAGCCGAAGGCGAGTTTTACAATCCCACGAGTCGAAAAATATATTACGCACGCGTTTCATACCAAATTTTATGTCATCGCGCCCGGAATCCGCCATTTAACCGAGCGAAGCGAGGTTAGAATCGCGCGATTACGGGCACCGCTGGCATAAAACTATTTAATCATTCGATATTCATTTGATAATTTAATATTTATTACAGTAAAGATGCTACAGCCACCCCAGAAGAAGTCATGTGATGTTATTATTAAAACGAAGAATTCTCGTCACCTGGGCACATTGTCAATAATTATGTAATTATTACCGAACGTCGGTGGCCGTGTAATTAAAGCGCCGGGTTGGCATATGGATAACTAGGGTTTGCTTCCCGATCGTGGGGATGCCAAAAAGCATCTTTATCGCTCTAATTTACACGGTTTTATCGTCAGAGCGGTAGTCTCAAAAGTTTTCTCTTCGGTTCTCGACGTATCTGCTGCACAGGTTAGATTGAGGAGAAGAACAAAACAAAACAACCCAAAAAGGTATATATCTAAAATAGACAATAGTTATGTAATTATTTCAAATTGTGTATTGAAAAGCTACATTAATAAAGATAAAGTTTTGCCTGCTGAAGTTGACAATTATTATATATTTGTTGAATCTCATTGAATCGTCTACGCACATGGGACCTAACAATTACTGGCAGTTTTAAATCAGTTCTTTGAATCGTTTATTGTCGAAAATTTTGGCCCTAACCACCATTCATATTTATAAAACTTCACTGCCATACCGATCGGGATACCGTGGCTCTGATGTACAGGCTTCTTCGTCTTCCACGAAGAGATTTTATTAAATTCAGTAGAAGATGTGAGAGTGTTATGAAGAAAAGATGAAAGAAATAGAGCCAGTCAACAAGCACAAGCTATTGGAGGAGTCTTCTCTCTTGATATATGTCCCACAGGTGTTCCACAGTCCTACCGACCCTCGGGGAAAATTAAGGAAATGTAGGATTTATATACGGGCCAACCGGATCCAAAATATTATATTTTTTCCTACAACTGTTATTACTCTTCAGACAACAATTTAATTTCCCCCTTTTAGTGCTACAAAACGATTTCAACTGATAAACATTGAAATACAAGGCGGTGAACCAAATTTAACACCTGTAACGTGGCCAATTTTCCGTTGATGGAAAGCTGAACGTCATCCGCCATTCTTCCCTCGATCTTATAAAAAATTATGGGCGCCAGTTGATCTTTTATGAAGTCGGAACCAACAAACCGTACTAAAACCAAAGCGGAACCAAATTCCCCAGAAACGGAACCAAAACGGAGATTAAAAACAAAAAAAACGATCGGAGGAAAGGTGGTAGTCTCCCGCGATGCTCAGGGGTGAGGTTGTGGAGAGAGGGGTGAGTCGGGATGGAAACGAGGTTTGGGCACCGGAACTTAAATAATAGAAAAAGAAAAGAGAAGCTCGATTCGGTAGTTGAACTCGTAGATGTATTTATAAGGAAGAATCAAAAATACAGAGAACAGAAAAAGAAATAGAACCCAAGGTACAGGGCACAGCAAAAGGATTCACGGGGAGCAGAAGGGAAAGAGGAGGAGAATATCCTCCGCGAATCCGCAGGGTCGTCATAAGCCTTAACAACAATAAAAAAAAATAGTGTGACGCCAATAACACCTTGCGAGATGGTAGGCGGAAAAAAAAATATCGTTAATCCTAATAAATCGTAGCAAGAACAATCGGGCGTACCGTACGCAGGGGCGACGAGAGAGGCACGTAATTTTCTCACCATCAACCGAAGATTTCCCCCCTAACGAAAATTTTACCTATAACCGCGGATCCGAGGTCATGGCAAATGTTTTACCCAAAAAGAAGGAGAACGCGCAGGTGGCCAATGTCGAGGGCCATATGAGGCAGCGGGCCCTGGTGAAAAATCTAACGGCCCTGGGGCAACATAAGCCGAGCATAGTACTCGGAGAGCACGTGGCGAAGAAGAAAACCCAAAACACACGCCAAAAAGGGAATTTATACAAAAAATTAACGGGAGGGGAAACACATTCTCTTTTTTTTGGCGGTGCAACCGCATAGCCACTAGGGCAGGGGAAATGGGGAAAAATACAATCGCAACCGAAAAATACCAATCAAATCCTCATCTCATTTATTGCCCGATATGTGAAAAGAAAACTGGGAGCCGGGGAGATGTTCCCAGCTCGGTAGCTCGTTGACGACATCCCTACTAGTTTTTCGGGTTTTCTGGGCAGATCTGGAGACGCTATTTCACCTCCCAACATCGCGACAGTGGGTACGATGAAGGGAACGCGAAAAGGAATACGATATTCCTCGAAAAATATTAATTTGCCAGTGGCATGGCGTTTTACGCGACAAAAAAAAATCTGAGATTATCTCTACATCGCTTTTTGGGTTTCTCGCACTGAGCGAAACTTATCATCTCGCGAGGAGTTCCAAAATAATGAAGGAAAAACCGAACGTGAGAGGAAAAAGTCAAAATACCAAACCCACCACGAAACCCACCATGAAACCTCCCATCAATGAAAACTGCACGCTCACCGGGTTTTCCTCCGTTTTCGGCTTTTTCGTCTTTCCAAAAAGTCCCTCTCAGCTGCTCCGGGCGTGTTCGAGAACGTCCTCGGGATTTCGGCGCCTCCAAACCCGTCCAAAACACCCGAAAAATCTTCTCCTTTCCAAAATGCGGCACAACAAAAAACTTGGCACATGTTTTACCGATGTGAAAACTTCGACTACACGCCACAGGTGGTTGTCGTGTAAAAACTCGAGTGTGGGCTAACCGTCCGGACGGTAAGGCAGACACGATTTTCCCGGGAGGGTTTTCCTCCTATTATCCCGCAGTAAAGGGTTAGCGAATTCCAAAAATGTTAAAAAATCGAAAACGGACCCGTAAACCTATTTTAAAGATTCTATCGCGTGCGATTCTGGCGATCCCCGCAGGGCGTTCCACCAAAAACCAAAAACGTACCCACCCTAGCCCGCGATTTTCGAGACTCTGAATTCCCGATAAAGAGAATTATGATTGTTCGCGGTGCCTGCCCTGGTCTTCGTGCATACTCATAAACTACATAAGCGATTCCTACGGAATTCCTTACACACCAACATATTCATTTGACTATAACCGAATAGACGAACAATCATATCAACCCCTCGGGTGATATTAATTTGGTAGCTCGAGTGTAGCAGTCCTACGTTGGTACACAGGGTGTCTGATTTGAAACAATAGACCTACATATCTCCTGAGGGGGCCAGTGACAGGGAATGTTTTGAGAAATAAGTTGTGCATATCAAACGATTCTAGAAAGCTCTGCTTAGATGAACCTTCACAGTTCGAGCGGAGAGAGCTAGAGCGCCATCCTGTTGAAACAACATTTTCTGTCTCGTCTGCAAGTTCACATTCTCCACCAGTGCGGATAATTGATTACGCAAGAATTCCAGCTAATTCTGACTAGTGGAGTTATTAAGGCATGCATTAAGTATGGGTGAATCTTCAGTTTGATACTAGAATTTTCAGAGGAAAACCCAAAGAATTACAATGAATGATCATGAATGAATGATCACGACTCATCATGACGAACAAGGTTTTGGGAGGGGGGATTATATAGGGGGCTATAATTGGAACGCGTAACGTTTTCCCTCCATGTGAAATAAAGGAAGTGTTTCTCAGCCGCCAGTTATTCGAATACCACGGCTGACCGCGTGTTACAACCTATTAGGTACATCGGGGCGTCCCCGTGGAGGCTTAAGCGACTTTCCGCGGCAGTATCTGTGAAAAATTCCGGGAAGTTCGTCGCAAAATCCCGAGGAAACGTTGAGATCGATCGTTGCTGGGCGAAATCTTCGACTAAACAGTGGTGTGAAAATCCTATTTTTGGAAAACCGAGCTATCCCGGGTCCCATGTCTGGTGGTACTCTCCAATTTTGGGAAAATATTCACGAATTCTCCCCTTCGGAGAGGGTGTTCGTTTGAAACCGAACAGATAAGTCGTGAAGGCGTAAATATATATATAACATATATTGTGACCTTGGCTAGGGAGTAAATATATGAATATTCCCGTCGAAGGCACGAAAATCAGGAACTTTATTCTCGTCTAATTATTAAGAGGGATTTGCTATGATTTATGGGAGGATCTGAAATATGTAATGATTTTTCTCTGTGGCCTCAGTGAATACTCGGAAACCCTAAGCCAAATTTTCGATTTGCCTAAAACACGGCCATAACCATTACCTTCGTTCTCACCACTCCGGTACTCCTAAAACGACAAAACCTTGCAATCTAAAACCCAAACCCCGGGGATGATCAGCAGCAGCTCATCCAATCCGGAAGAAAATATGTAGGGCGCCAGTCAATTTTTAGCAACGCGGAATTAACAAACCGCAACCGTAACTAAATCCGTACTTAACTAAAATCTTACTGACCATCCCCAGAATTCATAAACTCAAAAACTTAACGGAGGAGCCCGGAGTAGCGAGGATACGGGGTTGCCTGGTTGCTTAGTGTGCGGGTCGTGGAGAGAGGGGTGGATTCGTGAACGAGTGCCTCAATTATCAAACTTCGAAATAATATCAAGAACCTGAACTAAAATATTCGGTTATTTATAAGGACGGGGATTCGGATAGGAAAAATAAAACCAATCGGAACTATCCTTACTTGTTTCACTATTGAACACACAAAGAAAAATGAATTTTTTTCCATCAGAAAGCTTACAATTAATATATTCGCTCAGTCTACATTTTATATACGACTGGCATTCGTCCAAAAGAGAAGGATTTACTTTTAATAAAATATAAGGTGAATAATAATTGTAACGTGACATTTCCCCGGTGAAAGGAAAATGCCCATTACCTTAGCCCTACTTCCCCTAAGCCTAATAAACCTGCTAAAATTTAACCAAATGGGCGCCAGGTAATCTTTAACCGGAATTACCAAACCGGAAAATTCTGTAAACCTAAACTTAACTAATCTCGATATTCGTTTGATCGAAAATCGTATCTCGAAATCGTAAAACCTTAACTCAAACTTACTCTCTAAAATCCAAAAAAAGGGAATCCAAAAGGGAACGGAAATGATAGCTAGGCTTTCGGGGAAAGGTGACGGTCCTCGGGTCGCTCAGGATGCCTGTTGTGGAGAGAGGGGCGGATTGTAGATGGGGACAAGGGTATCGGAAAAATCGAGAAAAATACCCAAAAAAGGAAACCGGAGGCGAGAAATAAATTAATGCAACAAAACATTGGGCACGATTCCGATTACATTGGCGCCACAATCTGATGGTGGTTTCCCGTAGTATTTTGTCTCAGGAATTCGGGAAAAAAAATAAAAAAAATCGATCTCTATTATTTATAGTAGTTTTCGATTTTTTAATGTAAAAATTTCAAATAAGACCAACTTATATCCTACAATGTTGGGACGTTGGGGATTGGGGGTGGAGGGCGGGGGGAGGGGCGGGGGGGGTTTCAGCCTTGTCAATAATCAAAATAATTTTAAAAATGTGGAAAATTTTGAGTAGAAATTTTAATTTTTTATTTCAAATTCAAGTTGTGAAAATATTATTATTTATACATTTCAGCTGTATAAACTATAATTATACAGAAGAAGCAACAAATATTAATGTTTACATGTTCTAATTTTGTTATTTTTTTGCTAAAAATGAACTATTTGTTGTTTTTGTTTAATTACATAGTTAATTACTTCTATGATTTTTTCCCAAATTATTATCTTTAATGTTAAAGCCAGTTTTTATTATTGACTGGGGGGGCTTCGCCCCCCCAACCCCCTACCTGGGGCTCTGCCCCTGGACCCCGGTTTTTTTAGGCCTTGAAAACAGCATGCTTATTAACACAAAAAAAAGGAAAGTGAGGGAGGAACTTGGCTAGTTTTTGGCTTTATCTGCAGACTCTGTTGGCGTTACCCAGAATGCACCACGTGGAGGTAAAGTCTGCGTCGCATTCCGCAGAGTTATTCGCGCTGCATTTCGAATTTGAATCGGTGAAGATAAATTAAAAATGCAGTACGAATATCTCTTGTGTGAGTGTGGGTGGATAGATGTAAATGTGTGTTATGGTTGTGTATGTGATAGGGTGAGTGGGTCACGGAAAATCTTCGGGATGAAATTCAGGGTCGTTAATTTCAGATGTCTCATCGTGATCTTCATCAGATGAGGCATCATCAATTAGATCCTCGATGATCATTTGGCGAAGACGTTTTGGTGGAGGCACAATGTCACCCAAATCCTCAGACTCTACTGTAGGGACTTCTAACTCTCTCAATTGCATCCCTGTCTGTAGAGTTCCATTCACATATCCCGGGTAGACGTTCTTGATGTCCATAAGCATTTGCATTATCTGGGACCCGAGATCATCCCGATAATTTTTCTCAAGGAAGTTTTGGCGATAATCATAAAGAGCCATGTATTGGTGGCGAAGTTTTGGGCTTCGACGAATCTTAATCCCTTTTTTGAACCAACGATTTCGACACTCGAGATCGTTGATTGTATTATTGGGATTATTTGGCTGGACGTATTCACCAATACTGTGATTGGTGATTAAATGAGTTGTACTTTGCCCGAAAATTTGTTGAATCCCATGATACTGTTTCCCACCATCAGTACAGATGCGAAAAGTATCGGGATGAACAAACTTTTTTATATAAGGCCATAAATCTGCTTTGCTTTTCCCGTTTACTCGGAAAAAGCGGCAAATTTTGTCCTCCTTACATAATATGCCCAATACGGTTATTGTCATTTGCTCAGTTAACCGACCCCGATTGTATTTACGTTTGGTTAAGAACGTTTCATCAATCTGAATCGTCTTTCCTTCACCGCCGAGACAAAAGTCTGCATTGGAGCATATTACTTCAGCTATTTCTCTAAGATAGCTGTAATAATCAACGATGGTACCACAACTCAATGCAGATTCTTCGTTTTGCTGCTGCCAGTTACTGAGGTGAGTATGAACGGTCACCACATTAACTTTTGTGACAAAACAGCAGATTATCGCCAATACTTCTTTGGGTGCTAAGCGACAGGTATGTCCATCAAAAAACGTACCTCGGGCTGGATTGAAACTCTGCCGACAGTCTTTTGCTCCTTTTTTCTTCGATGCTTTTGAAGGACACCTCCAAATCCATCCTAACTTGGATTGTTTGTGTTCTTCTACTCGCATCGATTTATCACATTTATCACAGGTAGGGGGGGTGGAATGCCTTGATGGAATTAATCCTACTTCTTCAAAGAATTGCAAAGATTGCTCATTTGTTTGAACAAGCCCTCCAAATGAGGTAAATATAGAAAAATGAGCAAGCTTTGGATGCAATTGAGGATGAGAGGATGTGTTAGACATTTTAACACTTCTAATTCACTTCAAACTCACAAAAAAACTCTAATTTGCTTCGCTGCCTGATTAACACGCTTTGAAAAACAAAGGAGAATGAAGAAAAACAATGGCGGCAAGATTTCATTCGAATTTAGAGAATTCGTGAAAAATCCGCTAGATGGTGTAAAGGTTACAAAAAAGGCTAGAAATTTTCATATAATATGATATTATAGATTTAGATTTATTTAGTAATATATAAAATATAAACCATATTTTTCAAAAAAAGAGGTCCATTTTGCCCCCTTTTCCATCTATATCTCGAAATACAGTGTAGAGGGAATTTTTTTATTATTTTTCTCGAACTGGCGAGACAAAATACTACGGGAAACCACCATCAGACTGTGGCGCCAAAGTAATCGGAATTGTGCCAAACACTGTCCTTACGTGTTCCGCTATTCATGTCAACATTTCGGTACAATAATAATAAATGATAACGATTGAATTAGACTAATCTGCTTCCAAATTTTATTAGCAATTTTCAATTCCCTCTCAATACCAGAGTTCCAGCAAAATCCCCAATTATAATTTTAATTCCCCCCTTAAATCGTCGCGGAATGTGAATTTTCTAACAAAATCCGAAATACAATTTCATTTGTCTCACTAAATCACCGCGAAAAATAAATTATTTAACAAAATCCGAAACATTTTGTTGACTATTCCTCATTCCCATAAAATAATCCCACCGGAATGCGGCCTCAAGGATTATCGGCGATAATCCGAGGAATAACCGAAATATTATTTTCGCCCGGGAAATCGATTATTTCCCGGAATCGGACCCCTAAACGAGTGAGCGCGAGCGAGAGAGAGCGAGAGAGACGGCACGATGCCTCGCTGCTCGGTTAACAGCGAGGAGAAATCCACCAAATCCTTCCAACTCCACTAAAAATTCGATAACTCGGAATCCGCTCAGCGGATTCCGGAAAACCCTGAACCATCTGGTTCGGGACATTCTCCCCCACAATCCCACAAAATTTTAGGCGTAAGGGTACATAATTAGTCCCGTTAACGCAATTAATAACCGCGAGGAAATTTAACACGCGATTCCCCACCTGGTGCACGTAGCCGCTCGATGACTGCCTCGATGGCACCACGAGGGAGAACCACTGGCCTTGTTCGTTGGCCGTGGACAATTTCACCCAAAATTCACTTAAAAATACCCCCAAAACTCCACAATTTACACCAATGACCTCCCAACCGCACTGGGGGATAATGCAGGCCGAACTTATTCGGAAAAACCCTCCACAAACCTCTTCCAAACCACCCAAAATTTGGGGGACACAACCGAGGCCACTTCCATGGCTCGGAAAGATATTACAACCGCCAATAATTATCGGGAAGCCGCCAAAAGGGGAAAATCTTTAAATGTAACCGTAAAAACTCACGGTAGATTTTCTCGCTGCCTTCCTCTTTCTATTCAGGACCATCCTGGCTGCAGCTAATTGTCCTGGTATCCTGGGTGATGCACTCGTCAAGTCTCACTACTCACTCCTGTTCACTCACGTGTGGATGTTACCGCGGTTAATGCGAAACTGATTTTCGGATGTCAGTGTCGCGTGACGCTGACCCCCCTAATCACGCCTACCAATCGATCGGGTGTCGATTGGTGGATCCCTCTACCTTATTCTGGGTCAAGCCCTTCGCGGGGGAATTAATTCAAATTTGAATTAATTCCCCAATCCTAAAATTGACCTATCGCCTTCTTCTGTTTTTCCGGATCGGTTCTCCGCGATTCTCGGGATTAAAACACCCTTATTCCTAATTCTTAAACCTAATCTTATTTTCCTAACCCTTAATTAATTTGGCAATCCGCCGGGATAACGACTGATTTTATCGCTGGCGGCCTTCCACCCGTATTCAGTCTTGGCAATTCGTAGGGGTAGTGACTGAATCTACCCCGTACGACCTTCCACCCATAATCAGTCTTTGGCAATCCGTCGGGATTGTTAATATTTTTACCCCGTACGGCCTTCCACCCGTACCAATTAATCCCTAAATCCCCTTTTCTTAGAGCGCCGGCTTTTTAGCCGGACCTACCCGACCCGGAGGGTTTACTCTCCCATCCTCTAAAAATCCCTCACACCCTTAACCTACTCTAAACCACCCCGAAAGGGGGGAAATCCTAATTTTCCTAAACCTAACCCGAAATTTTATTTACCTCGCTCTCTCTCTATTTTGAATTTTAATGGGGATTTGAACGGACATCCTCAATGCTCGTTACATAATAAACGGGAGTTTTATGGGGCAGTAATGAAGAGAGAACGGCTCTTAAGTTTCTGAAAGTACTTATGTCATTCAGGTGGGAAAGATGGGAAACTGCGGGGAATCCTATTCAAGAGGTGAGAGGTAGCGTAGGGGTTTGAGCGAAAGAGAGAGAGAACTTGACCTTAAGGCCCGGGTGGAGGGATTTTTGCCCGACATGTCCCTAGGAAATTCCCTAAAAAAAACGCGTTTTACGGGTAACTAAATGCCAGCCCCTGTAGGCCCTCAAAAAATATAATGGTAGCGTCAATTGACAGATAATTATTTTCGCCGGGCCGGTAATTAGGTCTCAGGGGTGGGAAATTGAGGAATGAACGTGTAAATTACGTTCAAAGAGACCCGCTAGATTTCACCAAGATGAATTCTCCAATGATCGTTTGGGGAAAAATATGGCGGCTCAATCACTGCGGAATAAAAACACTCCCCACAATTTACACATCCACTTCTCACTCGCGACACCCAATTACCGGCCCGTGAACACACTTATTACATTTTTCGCGATTTTTCCCCGAAAGATTCGATGCACTGGGGAGAGATTTTGCGCGTTTTTCTCGACTTAAAACTTATTTTTTTGCTCCCGTTAGGAGGCGTTTTACGGCGTTTATCAAATGCCTTTTAGAACACTGAGAAGTTAGGTATGTGAGGTTAAGTAAATAATTCCATAACCTAATTATTGGTAAACTACTGGACCTCTGAGTATATTACTAATATCTCCTATCCACCGATAATTTATTACTCGATCTATCGTCAATCGTTTGCAACAGTTTCATAGAAAATTTCATTTGAATTATCACCGCGCCCGTGTTCACAAAACCTGCACACAAACTCTGTATTCCACGCCCCCTAACGGGAGCAAAAAAATAAGTTTTAAGTCGAGAAAAACGCGCAAAATCTCTCCCCTGAACGCCCGGAATTTAGGTTCGCGAGTACGAAGCGATCAGCTGTCAATTTTAGGGAAACGAAGTTT